>NC_068357.1:5291081-5583581 GCF_020536995.1 Dreissena polymorpha
ATTTTTGGGTTACTAGGTCAAAGGTCAAGGTCACTGTGACCTAAAAAAAAAAAAAAATTCTGAAAAGCTTTCGCAGCCGAGCGTGGCACCTGTTATGCAGTGCTCTTGTTACAATTTATAAGCACAATCAATGAGATTGTTGTATATCAAAGATTTAATGTTATCTTAAATTAAATAAATGTCAAGACCTTCACTAGTGTGTAACTAGAGGTATGTAGTATACATGTATAAAATTTTAACCTTTGTGTCACATAGTAGGGTCTTCTGAATGACTGTGCTGCCCTTCATGATATTTATCACAATGGAAACAAGAGAACATATTTAAAATGTAACTTTATGGCAATCAATAATTATTCATTTTCAGCCTGCGTATGTTGGACAGTCTGCTCCCCCTATCACCAGTCTAGACAAGAAGTACCTGAAATGCACGAAGTGTAACCGTGTCAATCGCGGAGAGGCACGATTCTGTGACTGGTGTGGAGCCAAGGTAGGTTTGCATTTGGGTCAATTTCTTAGTAAAAAGTGAACATTTTGTATAATGTTGTCCTTGATTGCGATTTTCTCAGGGTACACATACTAGATCTCTAATTATAGTAGTTGACAACATAATGCTTTCAATTTTACTTTGTGTGAACAGGCATATACAGATCATTTAACAATGCAAAATATGAACTTGTGACAGCTATTATTGTCCCCTACCTGTTTCACCGGAGGGGACTTCTGGTTTGCGCTCTGTGAGTCTGTCACACTTTTCTGGATCCTGCGATAACTTGAAAAGTTCTTTATATTTTTTCATGAAACTTGAAACATGGATAGATGGCAAAATGGACATTATGCACGTCATTTTATTTTGTTCCTACGTCAAAAATTCTGGTTGCTATGGCAACAAATAGACTAGAAATACTGCTGAAAATGGTGGTTTTCTGGATCCTGCGATAACTTTTAAAGTTCTTAATATTTTTTCATGAAACTTGCAACATGTCATTTCATTTTGTTCCTACGTCAAAAATTGTGGTTGCTATGGCAACCAAAAAAAAAACATTCTGAAAATGGTGGAATTTCTGACAATGGTGGAGCCGGTAGGGGACCAAATTGCTTGACAATAGCCTTGTTTAATACAAATTTATGTTTCTCCTTCGGTAGCAGTTCTTGACTGCATTGATTATTTAATAATGACTACAGCAAAATAACTTTATTGATTATGCTCAACTATAAAATCTCATGCGTCATTCATTATACCAGGTGATTGAGAAACTGTTAAAGGTACTAGTACAAAATAAAAGTTTTTTTTAATGAATGTGCATTTTCCTGATGTTATGTTTATATTTCTCAACAACAGCTTTGTATTTGTTGTGGGTATATGGTATTAACCTGACATAAAAAGCTAGAAAAAGTCAGTGCAATCTTGGAAATCACATTATTTGTTTCCATCTTTTTTGTATCTGCAATTGTGATGTTGGATTGACAAAATTTTGATAAAAAATTATAAATTAAAACTTTCTGGCTGATATGTTGTCTTGGTGCAATTATGTGTAAATATGAGCTGTGCTCTGTGAAAAAGGGGTTTAATGCATGTGCATCAAGTGTCGTCCCAGATAAGCCTGTGCAGTCCACACAGGCTAATCATGGACGACAATTTCCGCTTTAATGATATTTTTGTTTTTTAGAGTCTCTTCTTAGCGAAAATCAAGTTTAGACAAAAAGTGTCGTCCCGTATCAGGGCTTTTTTTCCTTCTTTGGGACCCGCCGAAAATCGGCCCTTTCCCCTCAGATTTTTTTTCCCCTCAGCAGGTAAATTTTCCCCCAGACTTCATTTTTTTTTTTTTTTTTTTTTTTTTTTAAATTTTTTTTTTTTTTTTTTTCAACTTTAAATACATAAGTTAACCTGATCCAGTGTAGAAAATATAACATATTGCATAATTAAATTATCTGTTGCCATGATTTTGTTTTAAAAACAGCAAAATATGTTGAATTGATTATTTAAGACTTTCCTTATTTTCCCCAAAATCCGGCGTTTCGCGCGATTTTTTCCCCCAAAATCCGGCATTTTGCGCATTTTTTTTCCCCTCAAAAAAGGCCATGCCCTTTCCCCAAAATCAGATAAAAACCCCTGCGTATTAGCCTGTGCGGACTGCTCAGGCTAATCTGAAATGACACTTTAGGCACATGCATTTAACCCCCTTTTCACAGAGAACAGCTCCTATTTTCAAGACTTCTAGTTCTGTGTCATCACTGAAAATATTGTACATCCCTGTGATGTACTTTATCATTGTCAATGTCCTTCTTGTTATTTTCTTCAAAATCATCATCATGAGCATCATCATCATCCCCATCTTTATCATGTGTGTGTGTGTGTGTGTGTCTGTGCATTTAGAAGTTTATGAAGTCCTTTCCAAGCGAGAGACTACAATTATGTGTTGACCTGGAGTGGGCCTAAGCACTCCTACCTAATAAACTTACAAGACTCACTAAAGTTGGGACTAAGGTTAAATTATAGCTGCAATTTCCAGCTCTTTTTGTTGTTACTGAAAGTTTTTCAATTTTGGTGTGGTCTTGTGTTGTGGGGGGAAGCTGGAGTACCTGGAGGAAACCCCACCTGTCCAGTATGGTGATTTCAGCCATTTAGATATCATATTCATCATTCATAAATTAATCTCATTCTTTGTTTCATCAAAGGGACTTTTGGTTTGCAGCCAGTTTGGCAGCTTGTACGTGGTAAAAGCTGGATTTTATGATTCCAAAAAAGTACAGATAAAACTTTTTATGTTATAAATACCAGTGTGAGGATTATGCTTGACGTAGTTTAATTTTCCAGAAACATCAACCTCCAGATCACCTACTTAAAATAGGAAACATAAGATTTAAATACAAAGAAAAATACATCAGGTATGATCATCAAATTTGCTATAAAGAATTATAAAAAAAGTATTATTGTTTTATCATTATCATCATTATTTTCATTGTATACTCTTATTATCAGTATCCCATTATCTATCTGATAATTGTTTTGATATTTATCATCAGCGGCATTATCATCAGAAATAATTGCTATTATATAAGCATTGTTCTGGGAAGATGGACTTATTGCTTGTGTGTAAAGTGTAGTCCGTTATGGACTTAATGCTTGTGTGTAAAGTGTAGTCCCAGATGGACTTATTGCTTGTGTGTAAAGTGTAGTCCGTTATGGACTTAATGCTTGTGTGTAAAGTGTAGTCCCAGATTAGCCTGTCAAGTCCACACAGGTTTTTAGGGACAACACCTTATGCTTCTGTTGTATTTTCATTTAAAGGAAGTCACTTCTCATGGAAAATCCATGTTAGGTGGAAAGTGTTGTCATTGATTAACCTGTGTGGACTTGACAGGCTTATCTGGGATGACTCTTTACACACATTCATTAAACCCAGTTTTCCCAGAATGAGACTCAATTATATAATTTCTCCTTTCCTTTACGTTTTTCAAATGACTAAAGTTGTGTTTGCGTGTTTTTCTGTCTGCAGGAGTGGGCGGTGTGTACAGTTGCATGGCAAAACGCATGACCACCAAGCAATCACATTGTCTGCAGCAAATTTTAACCCATAAAATGAGCCATGTTGTTTGAAAATGGGTCATATGCTACATGGGGCCTGCTTAGCTCTAGATTAGCTTGTGCATTTGCACAGTCTGGTCAGGAGCTACCCTGTCCACTATAAAGTTGGGGGCTAGGTTTTGGGGTCTCTTTAGTAGACATGTTCACTACTGACCAGACTGCACAAATGCTCAGACTGGCCTGTAGCTATGCTTGCCGCATATAGCTTAAGAACTATTTTTGCATAACATAGCTCCAATTTTGTTGGATTTTCTGTCATAATTTGATAGAATGGACTACCATTTTTAGCTCACCTGATTGCTCAGGTGAGCTTTTGTGACCGGTCTTTGTCCGTCGTCTGTCTGTCCCTCCGTCCACATTTGTTCGTTAACACTCTAGAGGCCACATTTATTGCCCGATCTTCATGAAACTTGGTCAGAAGCTTCGTCCCAATGAAATCTCGGTCGAGTTTGAAACTGGGTTGTGCCGGGTCAAAAACTAGGTCACTAGGTCAAAAACAAAGAAAAAACTTGTAAACACTGTAGAAGTCAGATTTCATGCCCAATCTTCATGTAACTTTGTCAAAATGTTTGTCTTAATGATATGTTGGTTGAGTTCAAAAGTGGTTCCGGTCCGTTGAAAAACATGGCCGCCAGTGGGCGGGGCAGTTTTCCTTATTTGGCTATAGAGAAACCTTGTAAACACTCTAGAAGTCACAATTTTTGCCCAATCATCGTGAAAGTTGGTCAAAATATTGGTTTTATTGATTTCTAGGACGAGTTTGAAAATGGTCCAGATCGGTGAAAAAACATGGCCGCCAGTGTGCGGGGCATTTTTCTCTATATGTATATAGTGAAAACATGTGAACACACTAGAAGTCACATTTTTGGCCCAATTTTCATGAAATTTGGTCAGAACATTTGTTTCCTTGATATGAGAGTTGAGTTAAAAAATGGTTCCGTTCAGTTGAATAACATGGCTGCCAGGGGGGGGCAGTTTTCCTTATTTGGCTATAGAGAAACCTTGTAAACACTCTAGAAGTCACAATTTTTGCCCAATCATCATGAAAGTTGGTCAAAACATCAGTTTTATTGATATCTCGGACGAGTTTTGAAATGGTCCAGATCGGTGAAAAAACATGGCCGCCAGTGGGCGGGGCATTTTTTCTATATGTATATAGTGAAAACATGTGAACACTCTAGAAGTCACATTTGTGGCCCAATTTTCATGAAATTTGGTCAGAACATTTGTTTCCTTGATATGAGAGTTGAGTTCAAAATTGGTTTCGGTCAGTTGAATAACATGGCTGCCGGGGGGGGGGGGGCAGTTTTCCTTATTTGGCTTCAGAGAAACCTTGTAAACATTCTAGAAGTCACAATTTTTGCCCAATCATCATGAAAGTTGGTCAAAACATTGGTTTTATTGATATCTCGGACGAGTTTGAAAATGGTCCAGATCGGTGAAAAAACATGGCCGCCAGTGGGCGGGTCATTTTTCTCTATATGTATATAGTGAAAACCTGTGAACACTCTAGAAGTTTAATTTTTGGCCCAATTTTCATGAAATTTGGTCAGAACATTTGTTTCCTTGATATGAGAGTTGAGTTCAAAAATGGTTCCGGTCAGTTGAATAACATGGCTGCCAGGGGGGCAGTTTTCTTATATTTAAACATAGTAAAAAAAGCTTGTGAACACTCTAGAAGTCACATTTTTTGCCCAATCATCATGAAACTTGGTGAAAAGATTGGTTTTATATATATCACATAATTAATGCCATAATTATTGCCCTTAGATTGTCCAAATTTTCATTATATTATACAAAATCCTTGTAAACACTCTAGAGGTCACAATTTCGTTTCAGATTTTATGAATCTTGGTCATAATATTTATTTTTGTAAGCAAAGTTTGATGTTTGGTAAGGGGTGTCAACTCAAAATATAGGCCACCAGGTCAAATTTTACAAAAACAAAAACACTCCATACGCCAGAGTTTTGGTTCAATAATGATGAAACTTGACCAGGATGTTTGTCTGGACAATATCTAGGTCAAGTTTGACGTTTGGTAAAGATTGAATGAACCGACTCCTCTCAGGTGATTGAACAAGGGCCATCTTGGCCCTCTTGTTATAATTGTGACATATGGATTTCAGAAAGACAATGTGGTTGAGCTGTGGTAATATATAACTGTTACAGTTAGATATAATGAGTTGAATGCTATATGTTACATTATTCACAATAAGTTGAATGCTATTAGTTACGTATGGGTGGCACTCTGTAAACACTTAGCCTGATGCATGTACGTAAAGTGTTGTCTCAGGTTTGCCTGTGCAGTCAGCGTAGGTTAATCTGTGATGAAACTGTTCACACATGCGTTAAGCCCTGTTTTCCCAGAGCAAGGCTCATATATATGTTGTTGGAATGCTAATACATGTGTTGCTGTTTTATTACTTTTGACAGTATTAAATATTGTAGATAGCGTAAAGTAAACTAAAATGTGGGATGTAACTAGTTTTAAGATTAGAATACATGTGTTAGTTTTGTTGATTATGAAAGTTTAATTATCTACATGTACTAGCGCTTATTATTCTTTACTATTCATTTATCATTAAACATTTGACATGCAAAATAGGATGTTAACCCTAAATGTTATGTACATGTGTCTATTAAATATCTTTTTTTTTTAAATCAGTTGAAAACAGTGTTGTTTGTCATGCAACAGTTACACGTTTACAGTTTTAATTGTGCATCATATGAATGGCATGTTTTAACACAGTAATTGTAGAATATCTGTCCCAAAATTATTTGAATTTTTGTCAAATATAGAAGTATTTTAGTTGCTCTATTTTGTGCTAGCTCACAGGTGTATAAATTTCAACATTAATTCTATCCTAATTTACTGTAAACAACAATTTTATTCAGTTTCTTTACTTTTATATACTTAAAAAATATAAGGAGAAAATATTTTATACATTGACATTTATTGAATTGGAATATCATAATAAACCTTCAAACTTGGATTTAATGAATTTAAATATAGGTATTTTGGTTCCATTTTCATTCTCTTGTTTTGCTTCTCAGTGAAGTAGAGTTAAAAGTATATTAGTGCCAGTTTACCTGATAAGAAAATTGACTTATCCAAATGCAACAAAAGCTATGTCATAACAATATAAATGTTTGAAATGTTTTGGGAAGCACTTTTTTGTATTGTAGGCTTTTCATTTAAATTTTACAAACTGTTGCAGAAATAGTGAAGCAGCTTAGGTAAAATAAGTGTTGTATATGGTTTTAAGGGATATTTCATGAAGATATTATATATCTGATGTGAAGAATAGGGGAAGCCTCACAGTTGTCTGCTCTGTCATGGTTGGCCTAAAGCATGAATAACGGTAGATAAGCGAGACATTTTACCATTTAATAACTCAGCAAGTAACAAAAACTGGATCTAAGCTTGGTATGGTTGCCCTTCATCATTCTTTACAAATTTTGTGTGCTGACATAATTTTAGTTTTTGTTTTGGTATATGCTTTGCTCCACCAAAAATTTAAGGGGCTATCAGCTATTTGGCTTGTTCCCATCCCTGCAAAAAGCATTTTCAAAAATGGAAAATTAGGTAAATAAAATATTTTTCCAACTGTGGACATTTTTCTACAGATACAACAGTGAGCCCATACTTTTATGTGATTGTTGTCATCAATTACAAACCTGTTAATTGTTATTTTTGATATACCAAACGTGCTGTGTATTTTAGCCGGCTGTAACTGCGACTGCACTGACATGCTCCAAGTGTCGTGCCAGCAACCATCCCTACGCTACGTTCTGTGGCTCATGTGGAGTCAAGATTGATGCCCCATTGCGCGTTGACGACCTGTGAGTTTGTTTAAAGCTGTCTTTTAAAGTTAGATTGCATATATATGAGTGTAAATGGCAACCAAGTGAAAGACAAAAAAATCTTATAGGACATGAGGTCTGATCACTTTTAAAGTTTAACTGACCTCACCAGATTTTACCCGACCTTGTTCTTCTGTAACCAAACAATATAAAATACCATTTAAAGAGTTCATTTTTATCTTAATGGCGTTCACATTGTTTAACAATTCTAAATTCAATACAACAACTAAATTTTGAACCTGTTTTATTAAAACATATTGTAAAACTTTCAATTAAAAGTGAAGAAAGGTTTGTATTTTTTTATACATTACAAGAAAATTTAAATAGCAATATAAAACACTAGTACTCTTACTGTTTACAAAAGATACAAATTTGAATTGAAAAGAAAGAAAAACGTAACGGCAAGTAACACTAGTTCTCATACTGTTTACACAAGATAAACAAAATGTGTATTCTATGTCACAAAACAATGTGCAATATTTTACTGGTTCTGAGAATTGCACTTGGAGTTTGTTTCGTCATCAGCAAATATAGCAAGTTCGACTGGTTTGTAAAATCTGTTTTATTTTAAAGTTAATCAATCAAACAAAGTAAAATAAGCATAAATCTGTCCGTATTTTGTTCTCATATTTTTTCGTTTTTAACCAAAACAAAGTTTTTTTTTGTCAAACGCCAGGACCGACAGTCTCAGGAATAATAACAGACCTAAACAAAATGTCTGGGAAATATTGGAGGTCCGACATCTTTTGCATGGTTTGCTTATGGTGACAGTATAGCATCCATTTCGCGACTTAAACATGTGGAATCAATATTATACTTTGACATATATTCACATGATGGAATCATACAAGCTAATTTACTTAGCTATTGTTTTACTACCTTTTTAGCTCATCTATTTTTTGAAAAAAAAAAGTGAGCTATTGTCATCACCTTGGCGTCGGCGTCCGGTTAAGTTTTGCGTTTAGGTCCACTTTTCTCATAAAGTATCAATGCTATTGCATTCAAACTTGGTACACTTACTTACTATCATGAGAGGACTGGGCAGCTAAAGTTAGATAACTCTGGCGTGCATTTTGACAGAATTATGTGCCCTTTTTATACTTAGAAAATTGAAAATTTTGGTTAAGTTTTGTGTTTAGGTCAATTTTATTCTTTAAGTGTCAAAGCTATTGCTTTCATACTTGCAACACTTATTAACTATCATAAGGGGACTGTGCAGGCAAAGTTATGTAACTCTGACTAGCATTTTGACAGAATTATGTGCCCTTTTTATACTTAGAAAATTGAAAATTTTGGTTAAGTTTTGTGTTTAGGTCCATTTTATTCCTTAAGTATCAAAGCTATTGCTTTCATACTTGCAACACTTACTAACTATCATATGGAGACTGTGCAGGCAAAGTTATGTAACTCTGACTGGCATTTTGACAGAATTATAGGCCATTTATACTTAGAAAATTGAAAATTTTGTTAAGTTTTGTGTCCACTTTACCCCTAAAGTATCATAGATATTGCTTTTATACTTGGAACACTCGTAAACTATCATAAGGGGACAGTAAAGGACAAGTTGCATAACTCTGGTTGTCATTTTTACAGAATTATGGCCCTTTTTGACTTAGAAACTTTGAATATATGGTTAAATTTTGTGTTTAGATCCACTTTACTTCTAGAGTATCAAGGCTATTGCTTTCAAACTTCAAATACTTTCATGCTATCATGAGGGTACTGTATCTGGCAAGTTGAATTTTACCTTGACCTTTGAATGACCCTGACTCTTAAGGTCAAATTATTAAATTTTGCTAAAATTGACATAACTTCTTTATTTATGATTAGATTTGATTGATACTTTGACAAAACAGCTCTTACCTGACATACCACAATAGACTCCACCCAAACCATTCCCCAAGCCCCCCTTCCCACCCAAATCCCCCCCCAATATTTTTTTCTTAAAGATCATCAAATAAATGACAACCACACCCTAACACTATACCCCCCCCAACCCAACCCCCTTCCCCCATTTTTTTTGTTTATTAAACATGGTTAAAAAACACAAATATTTTTTTGTATTATTTTATTTTTGAAATACTGTCCAGCCATCCCACCCAAGAATCCCCCCCCCCAAAAAAAAATGCGTTTTTTTTGCATTTTTGGAAGAAAATGTAATACATGACTACACCCCCACACTATACACCCCCCTCCACTCCACCCCTCCTTCCTTTGTGATTGAAATTAAGATAGGTCCCTTCACCTTTAAAAAGAAAAATAGATGAGAGGTCTGCACCCACAAGGTGATGCTCTTGTTTTATTCTGCAACAACAACATGAAACAACAAAAATAAAAACTTTTTTAACAAACAATAAAGCATACCACAGATGTTGTTCTGAGATGGAATATGTTACTATTAAATATTTTTTATTAAGGCATTTAAACGAATATGGGAATATCCATATATTTTATCACTGGTTTAGTTTTGTGATAGTATTATAGTTTCAGAATATTTTTATTACATAAAAAGAAAAGACACCCATAATAATTTATTTTTATTCATACAAACGATGTGTCATGAAAATATTTGTTAGGTATTCAGAATAATAGATTAACATCAAGAACAGCTTTTAACCCTTTCCGACTCAGAGGCAAAGTGAAAATGGCTATGTGCAAACAGCATAAAACCAGAACAGCCTGTGAGTCACTGGCAGTCTGTTTAGGTTTTACGCTGTTTGCTGCTCATCAGTATCTGTTTGCTGCTCATCAGAATGAAGGCTTTACAACTTGAATCAAGTAAGAAAGGTCTCAATTTAAGTTTCTAATTGACTGCAAATGTTTCAAAATACGTATCTAAGTGGTAACTGGGTTATACCACAGTGGTTGAAAAGGCTGTAAAAGTAAAACAAACATGTCACATTTTGTAATGTTCCTTTAGCTGGCACTTTGTAATAGCTCTTCACCAATTAACCGATTTATGCCTAGTGTCTAGAAGAAAGGCCTTGGCAAACAGCGTAGACCCAGATGAGACGCAGCATGATGCGGCGTCTCATCAGGGTCTGTGCTGTTTGCTTAAAGGAATTTCTGTAAGAAATATTCTAAATATAGAAATAAATATACTAGACATCCCTAACTTTGGAAATAAATTGATCCAATTTAGAAGGATGGGAGAGTCCATTAGGCATAAAAGGGTTAATTATCAGGAATTGATGTTTCAGGAAATCAAACGTCTCAAATGTGAATTGACTTTAATAAATATCACAATTTACGGTTTATATAATACCAGACTGAAGCAACAAATTTAACACTTAATTTAAATATATTCTTTAATTTACAGCCATGATGACGTTGAAAGTAAAACATAACTATTACTCATCATTAATGTTAAGGCATTTAAGGCATTTATTTGACTGGCACTATTTTTTATGAAAACCAATGTTTATGTGTTGTATATGCATGTACTGGTTTAAAGGAGTAGCCATCATCAATGGTTGCAATAATGCTAGAACAAAACTGATTTTCTTGTGAATTTAATTATTTGATGCATGCGATTCCATTAGAAACAATCTGAATACCTATATAGTGAGCATTTTTAATATTTTATTAATTTTGCTATAATTATGTACAATACAATCATGTACATAATTTATAAATTTTAATACTAGATTTCCACCGCTGATGCTGATCTTTTTGGATATCTTGATGTTTTGGGATATCAAATTAGAATATCTGGATACAAAGTTTGGCATCTGTTTACATCCCTAGTTTTATGTAAAAAGGTGTTTTGTATTTTTCTTGTCAATATCCAACACATTTTAATTGATATGGGTTTTTTTATATTTCAGAAACGGATTCACTAGAGAGGTAAGTGAAATGATGTAAGGCTATTTAGGCTCTTGTTTTTAGGCTTAATTTTCTTGAAAGTCTAAGACCTATTGAGAAAGTTTTTGGTCTGCAGTTTTGCGGACAGAACCAGTACCCAATGTGTGGTAGAGATTTATAGAATGCTTACCAAGTGGGCAATGGACCAGGTACTTTTTAATGGCAATGTGGACTTGATATATACTTATCTATGCCACGATGACGTCGTCACTCATGTATTGATGTTGTTTCCTGCCTGTTTGGGCTCAGTTGTTCTAAAAGTTACCCATCTCTGAATGATAACGACAGTTAATTTTTCTAATGCATATGGGATTAATATGCACAGATCTTTTGTGTTTTAATGTCTATGATCAGCACGAAGTTTTGACTAGTTTTTCAGAATTAGGCCTTCAAAGCAAAATTATTTACTGTAAAAAAAATGAATTTATTGCCAAACTTTTACAAGTGAATTTAACCAAAGGTAAACAAGCTCATTCATCCCCAGTGATTATTCAGTGTCAAGTTATGTTCATATTGTGACCTTGAGGTTTATGGTGCAGGCATGCTTATACTTTCCTCACATTATCTCCACACCCAGGCGCAGTGGCTCCCCGTGAGCTCCCCTCTGGGCGCCCCACCCAAGCCCTCCAATACCATCTCTACGCAGACTGTGGGCCTGTTCTACCCCTCGACACGAGGCCTGGAGCGTGAGAAGGAGAAGGAGGAGGAGAAACTGGCCTATGAGCGTCAGATGAGGGACAGGAGGCCACTCCTGACTGCTGTCAGTCCGGGGAAAGGTGGGTCGCGCATAATGTGTTTGTTCTCATTTGTATTTAAAGGAGACTCTTAAGTTTAATCTTGCAGAATTACTGATACAATCTTGAATATTGGTAATTGATATTAGTACAAAAACTGATTTCAGTTTGATTTAGTACCGTAAAAATGCAGTCATAAGTCTACCCGCTCATAAGTCGGGGGGTAAAAAATGATACGAAAATCGGAGATTTTGAATATGTCCAAGTTATAAGTCGAGTCAGAAATTATCTGTGCAAGAATTTCATAAACAGACGCAATTTTAAATGTACGGGAAGTTTTTATTCTATACATAGACCATGACGTCAATATAGCACTGTGGGACGTAGACATAGCGTACACATGTATTATGTACTTTGTTTAATATAATCAATACGAATCGATATATATTTAGGAAATCGAAAATAATATATGAAAATATAGACAAGCAAATCATAATGAACCACATAAAAACAAAAAACAACAACATAGGAAACCAGATTTTATATACATGTACATCGTAATTTACACATCAACGAAATACGAAACACCAAACTCGCGTTCAGCAGCACTTTTATTAATTGATTGCTCTGCAAATTCTATCACGCGTATTTTAAAACGTATTGTCATACGCATGGCATTGGCGTTTTCGAGGCATTTTCACAAATCAAATGTGTTAGTCAAATTAATAAATTATTATTATAAAGTTTGCACTGTTTTGTCCACGCTACTAATAATCCACAAACTTATAATCCGATGACACACTGTGATCACTGTCATCAAATCTTTGTACTTTTAATCTGACTATCAAAACAATTGCTTAGTTCCTCGGTAAACACGTTTTTATGACAATGATTGACATAACCAATAGACCGCTAACTCCACCTTTGTTCTTCATAACAGTTTCAAAGGCGGAGCTATGCACGTGCTCAAACATAATTGGACGATTGCCAGTGAATAACAAACTCGCGATTGGTTAAACATGTCGCTTCACAAATTAAAGAAATTTTATTTTATCGGCGAGAAGGGTGATGCTTTATGGCTTCTTGACAGAAAGCGGCTTTCCTTTGATGACGTCAAACTGTCAATTCACACAGGTTGCCAATACGCGCTCTACTTTAAAAATGACTCGATCTTTTATTTACACGTTTAGTTGTAAAAAAAACACCTGCTTACATGAAAACTTTGGATTAAATTATGAAAATAAAAAAGAGGGAAATGTTGCGGCAAACTGTGGTTATATTAATTGGTAAGTATCAGTTAAAAGAGGAAATTTTGTGTGTCGTATTTCAACAAGTTTTCTATACAACAACAACAACAACTTTAACCATTTCCACGGGGATCGATCTTAGTAGAATGTCATCATTATTTTTCATGGGCGACTTCATAAGTCGAGACTGTAAATTTAATCAAATTTTTGAGGAAAAAAATCTCGACTTATGACTGCATTTTTACGGTATTTTGTAACCTTTATGTTTTACCTTTACTTTTAATATATTTTTACAAGGGCTAGAAGCTAACATTTAGACCTGGCCCCGTGTTCACAAAACGATTTTGCAATCGAAAATCGATTTTAACTGACATCGATTTTCATTTTTGCCTATCAACTACAGTGGAAATCTATTTTCAATGACAAGCAAAATCGATTTTCGATTGCAGAAAATGTTTTGTGAACACGGGGCCCGATTTATCCCTAATTCTTGAATATTTATTACATTAACTACATCTTAAACATTCTGTGTAAAGAGTTTAAAAAAAAAAGTCTACTGTTTACCACACATTTTAGAAGCTATGGGGAAGTTAACAATTGCTTTTTTTTCATACTTTTCACCTATTATAAATCAACAAACCAAGTTTGAGGGAGTCATATTGCAATCACTGGGTTGGTTGGTTTTTCGGACAGTCTACTTATTATATGAAAAAGTTTGTGGAGCAAACATCTTCCACATCTCTCAAGCGATTATATTAACACACGAAATATGTCATAGCTATGAAGTGTACATGTGCATGACACTGCTCTTTCCCAGTGATTCACACATTTCTGAGTTAGGAGACCTTATACACAGCACACAGAGCAGTACATGGGGCATAAGTCACTTTTGTGACAACAAACTGGTATTGCAATATCCATTTGACTTGTTACAGATTACTGTGACATGTTACATGTTACTGTGACATGTTACAGGTTACTGTGACTTGTTACAGGTTACTGTGACTTGTTACAGGTTACTGTGACTTGTTACAGGTTACTGTGACTTGTTACAGGTTAATGTGAATTGTTACAGGTTACTGTGAATTGTTAAAGGTTATGGGTACGTGTTACAGGTTACTGTGAATTGTTACAGGTTACTGGCGTAAGCAGGTGGAGCACATCTGTCAGCATGTGAAGGCTCACGCCCAGAATGACGCTGAGTTCCGGGCGCTCATCGGGGAACCCAAGATGGGCAAGGTACAGGCAGAGTTTACATGTATATGACCTCTTGGAAAACTGGGCATTAATGCATGTGCAGACTGCACAGGCTTATCTGGGACGACACTTTCAACTCTCCACTAAAGAAAATTAAAGTGTTGTCCAAGATTAGCCTGTGCAGGCTGCAGAAGCTAATCTGGGACAACATTTAACCCAAGTGCATTAAACCCCATTTTTCCAGAGCCCATCTCATTTTTAGCTCATCTATTTATTTTTTTTAATTATGAGCTATTGTCATCACCTTGGCGTCGGCGTCTGCATCCGGTTAAGTTTTGAGTTTAGGTCCACTTTTCTCATAAAGTATCAATATTTTGCATTCAAACTTGGTACACTTACTTACTATCATGAGGGGACTGGGCAGGCAAAGTTAGATAATTCTGGCGTGCATTTTGACAGAATTATGTGCCCTTTTTATACTTAAAAAATTGAAAATTTTGGTTAAGTTTTGTGTTTAGGTCCATTTTATTCCTTAAGTATCAAAGCTATTGCTTTCATACTTGCAACACTTACTAACTATCATAAGGGGACTGTGCATGCAAAGTTATGTAACTCTGACTGGCATTTTGACTGAATTATGTGCCCTTTTTATACTTAGAAAATTGAAAATTTGGTTAAGTTTTGTGTTTAGGTCCACTTTTTTCCTAAAGTATCAAAGCGATTGCTTTCATACTTGCAACACTTTCTAACTATCGTAAGGGGACTGTGCAGGCAAAGTTATGTAACTCTGACTGGCATTTTGACAGAAATGTGTGCCCTTTTTATACTTAAAAAATTGAAAATTTGGTTAAGTTTTGTGTTTAGGTCCACTTTTTATTCTAAAATATCAAAGCCATTGCTTTCATACTTGCAACACTTACTAGCTATCGTAAGGGGACTGTGCAGGCAAAGTTATGTAACTCTGACTGGCATTTTAACGGAATTATTGGCCCATTTATACTTGAAAATTTTGTTAAGTTTTGTGTTTTGGTCCACTTTACCCCTAAAGTATCATAGATATTGCTTTCATACTTATAACACTCGCAAACTAACATAAGGGGACAGTAAAGGACAAGTTGCATAACTCTGGTTGTCATTTTTACAGAATTATGGGTCTTTTTTTACCAAGTAACTTTGAATATATGGTTACATTTTGTGTTTAGATCCACTTTACTTCTAAAGTGTCAAGGCTATTGCTTTTAAACTTTAAATACTTTCATGCTATCATGAGGGTACTGTACCTGGCAAGTTGAATTCGACCTTGACCTTTGAATGACCTTGACTCTCAAGGTCAAATTATAAAATTTTGCTAAAATTGTCATAACTTCTTAATTAATGATTAGATTCGATTGATACTTTGACAAAACAACTCTTACCTGACATACCACAATTGACTCCGTCCAAACCATCCCCCACGCCCCCCCCCCCCCCCCCCCCCCCCCCGAATACCCCCTCAATCCCCCCCATTATTTTTTTTAAATTAAAGATCATCTAATAAATGACCACCACACTATACCCCCACCCCAAAAAAATAATTTGCAATTTATATTTATATTGAACTGTCCGTCAGTGTCAGTGAGTCTGTCTGTCCGTCCGAACAAACCTTTAACATTGGCCATAACTTTTTCACTTTTTAAGATAGGAACTTGATATTTGGCATGCATGTGTATCTCATAGAGCTGCACATTTTGAGTGGTGAAAGGTTAAGGTCATCCTTCAAGGTCAAATGTCAAATTTATGGTGTCTGTCCGTCTGAAAACTTTAACATTGGCCATAACTTTTTCAATATTGTAGATAGCAACTTGATATTTGGCACGCATGTGTATCTCATGGAGCTGAACATTTTGAGTGGTGAAAGGTGAAGGTGAAGGTCATCCTTTAAGGTCAAATGTCAAATATATGGCGTCTGTCCGTCAGAAAACTTTTACATTGGCCTTAACTTTTTTAATATTGAAGATAGCAACTTGATATTTGGCATGCATGTGTATCTCATTAAGCTGCACATTTTGAGTGGTAGAAGTTAAAGGTCAAGGTCATCTTTCAAGGTCATCCTTCAAGGTCAAAAAAATAAAATAAAATTCAAAGCGGCGTTCTCATGATGCTGCACATTTTGAGTGGTGGAAGTTCAAAAAGGTCATCCTTCTTTTCAAAGCGGCATTATCATGAAGCTGCACATTTTGAGTGGTGGAAGTTCAAGGTCAAGGTCATTCTTGAAGTTCATCCTTCAAGGTCAAAGGTCAACAAAAAATCAAAGCCGCGATATCATGAAGCTGCACATTTTGAGTGGTGTAGGTTCAAGGTCAAGGTCATCCTTCAAGGTCAAGGTCATCCTTCAAGGTCAAAGGTGAAACAAAATTAAAAAAATTCAATGCGGCATTATCATGAAGCTGCACATTTTAAGTGGTGGAAGTTCAAGGTCAAGGTCATCCTTCAAGGTAAAAAAATAAAATAAATTCAAAGCGGCATTCTCAAGAAGCTGCACATTTTGAGTGGTGAAAGTTCAAGGTCAAAGTCATCCTTCAAGGTCAAGATCTTCCTTCAAGGTCAAAGGTCAAAAATAATAAAATCAAAGCAACATTCTGATGAAGCTGCACATTTTGAGAGGTGGAAGTTCGAGGTCAAGGTCATTCTTAAAGGTCAAGGTCATCCTTCAAGGTCAAAGGTCAAAAAAACAATAATTTCAAAGTGGCGTTATCATGAAGCTGCACATTTTGAGTGGTGGAAGTTCAAGATCAAGGTCATCCTTCAAGGTCAAGGTCATCCTTCAAGGTCAAAGGTCAAAAAAATAATATTTCAAAGCGGCCTTCTCATAAAGCTGCACATTTTGAGTGGTGGAAGGTCAAGGTCATCTTTCAAGGTCAAAGGTAAAAAAAAAAAATTATTTCAAAGGGGCGCAATAGGGGGCATTGTGTTTCTGACAAACACATCTCTTGTTTTTTTCAAACATGGTTAAAAAAACACAAATATTTATTTTTATTATTTTATTTTTTAAATACCGTCCATCCATCCCACCCAAGAATCCCCCCCAAAAAAATATTTTTTTTTTTTGCATTTTTTTTGGCATTTTTGGAAGATAATGTAATAAATGACCACAACCCCACACTATACACCCCTCTCAACTCCACCCCTCCCTCCTTTGTGATTTAAATTGAGATAGGTCCTTACACCTTTCAAAAGAAAAATAGATGAGCGGTCTGCACCCGCAAGGCGGTGCTCATGTTCACCTATTCAGGAGATTCTGAAGTAATGCATGTGTATGGACATGTGTTCATTTGGATGTTGCTTATATTTCTTTTTTTATTCAACAAATTGAACAAAATATGAATGAGATTAATTTTTACATTTGGCTTGTGTCCTTTGACCACTGATGATTCTTGTTGTCCTTTATTCAGTTACTGACAAGCACAGTACAAGAGGATGGCTATGAGTTGAGTCTGACTGTGACCTTTGCCCTGCGTGGAGGGAAGGACAAATTTGCGGGCAAGAAACTGGGCATTACCGGGGATTACCTCAGCTTCCATACAGAGCAGGACAACCAGACCACCTACAGATCGGACTCTGATGGTATGTATATGAGCATTGCTCAGATGGCCTGGGAAAACTGGGCCTAATGCATGTGCGCCAAGTGTTGTCCCAGACTTGCTCAGATGGCCTGGGAAAACTGGGCCTAATGCATGTGCGCAAAGTGTTGTCCCAGATTAGCCTGTGCACTTTGAAAAGTGATGACACTTTCCGCTTAGACTGTATTTTTGTTTACAAGGGACTGCATTTATACATTTTTATGCCCCCCAAACGAATGATCGGGGGTATAATGTTTTTGGCCTGTCGGTCTGTCATTGTATGTGTCTGTCTGTCTGTCATTGTATGTGTGTGTCTGTCCCAAAACTTTAACCTTGGTCATAACTTTTTCAATTTTGAAGATAGCAACTTGATATTTAGCATGCACGTGTATCTCATGAAGCTGCAAATTTTGCGTGGTGAAAAGTCAAGGCCATCCTTCAAGGTCAAAGGTCATTGTTTTCTAAAATAGCTGCCGTGCGGCTTCAAAGCAGCGCAGTAGGGGGCATTGTGTTTTATAAACACAGCTCTTGTTTTCCATGAAAACGGAAGATGTTGTCCCAGATTAGCCTGTGTGCACTGTGTGTCCAGTTTCTCCATAATGCGGTTCATATGTATAAGGCAATGTGGGGAAAGCAAGGCTTCAAGGGTTTGTCTTAAAGTGTCTGCACAGACCAGCCTGTGCTGTCTGCTCTCATAGGCTGCGCCTAACCAGCCTGTGCTGTCTGCTCTCATATGCTGCGCCTGACCTCTTTTGTGACATATGGAGGATTTCCTTTAAACAGACAAGATGCTAAAAGTGGAATTTTGTTTATAAACTATGATGTCAATGAACTAAGTCAGGTTTTCCAATAGCATGCCTTTTATCTGAGTTGTTAGTTTTACTGGTACTTATTTAATTATCTAACCAATTTTCCTGTGAGGTTTAGATGTTTTTGCATTAATGCTTTTTGTGCATGGGAATGTATTAAACATTGTAGACGTGGTTTGAAAAATGACAACTTTTGAGCCATATATCTTTTTGTAATTGCTTAAATATTTACAATAACCATAATTTGTGTGTATTTTGATAATATTTAATTGTACATTTTATTTGTCCTTGTGTATTTAACATAATATTTGCAACACATCCTCTTTCATTTTGTTTTAATAAAAAGGTGTTGTTGACATTTTTTGCAGACTTTGATGAAGTAATTGATGATGCCCCCAAGAAGTCAGAACGCAAAATTGTAAAGAAGAAAAAGCCAGTCAAGAAAGTGAATGTATGTATTGGCTATCTTTTGATCTAAATGTTTTGAGGACAAAATGCCTTAATTGAACTTGGAAATTTAGACACAGAATGTAGCTATTTTGGCATATTTTTAGCTCGACTATATATATATATATATATATATATATATATATATATAGCTATCCTACTCACCCCGGCGTCGGCATTACCGTTAGCGTTAGAATGTTGGAAGTTTTGCGTACCACCTCAAATATTTTCTATGTCTTGTGACATATTGCTTTTATATTTTGTGTACTTCTTAACCAACATGACCCCAATCTATAAACAAGAGCAGTAAACTGTATCAAGCATTTTGTAAGAAATGTGGCCCTTTTTTCACTTAGAATATGCATATTATTGATAAATCTATGTTAAAGTTTGCGTACCACCTCAAATATTTGTCCCTTTGACATATTGCTTTCATATTTTGCATACTTCTTTACCAACATGATCCCAATCTATAAACACAAGCAGACAACTGTATCAAGCATTTTGTAAGAATTATATGCTCTTTTTATACTTAGAAAATTGAAAATTTTGTTAAGTTTTGTGTTTAGGTTCACTTTATTCCTAAAGTATCAAAGCTATTGCTTTCATATTTGCAACACTTATTAACTATCGTAAGGGGATGGGCAGGCAAAGTTATGTAACTCTGACTGGCATTTTGACAGAATTATGGCCCCTTTTATACTAAGATAATTGAACATTTGGTTAAGTTTTGTGTTTTGGTCCATTTTACTCCTAAAGTATCATAGCTTTTGCTTTCAGACTTGGAAAACTCACTAACTATCATAAGGGGACTGTACAGGGCAAGTTGCATAACTCTGGTTTGCTTTTTAACGGTATTAGGGCTCTTTGTTGCCTTAGTAACTTTGAATATTTTGTCAAATTTTGTGTTTAGCTCCACTTTACTTCTAAAGTATCAAGGCTATTGCTTTCAAACTTCAAACACTTTCTTACTCTCATGAGGGAACTGTACCTGGTAAGTTGAATTTGACCTTGACCTTTGAATGACCTTGACTCTCAAGGTCAAATTAATAAATTTTGCTTAAATTGCCATAACTTCTTTATTTATGATCAGATTTGATTCATACTTTGAGAAAACAACACTTACCTAACATACCACAATGGACTTCACCGAAACAACCCCCTACACCCCATCCTGAATCTTCCCCCCCCCCTATCCCCATTTTTTTTTCTTTTTTGTTACTTTTTTGGAAGATCATCTAATAAATTTCCACACACCCACATTAATCTCCCTCTCCACCCCTCCTCCCACCCCCCATCCAAAAGATTTTTTTTAAACATGGTAAAAAAACACAAATATTTATTTATTTTATTTTTGAAGGACCATTCAACCATCCCACACAAGCTTTTGCTATCAAACTTGAAATAAAATATTATTAGTTTGTTTTATGTCTTAACAATTGTTCAATAGATTGTGGAAAATATACCTAAACTCAATATTGTCTATAAATTACAACTTCTTTAAAACATAAGCAATCAATATGTTTCAATTGTTGTCCTCTCCCACTTAGAATATGACTATATTACCTTGACCTTATTGAATATGAACAATTTCTCCATGATGGCTTACATTATACTGTCAAGCACTCGAAAAGTCGAGCGCGCTGTCTTCTGACAGCTCTTGACGTATTCCATCCCACGTCAACTGTCAGAATATTGACTATCAGGCATATTGATTAATACTTGCATATGTTATATATGAAGGACATAGAATCCCTTAAAACTTGTCATTTGTAAACTAAAAGAATCATAAAAGAAATCTCTTATAATTACAATTTAAAACAAAGTTTTCAGTTTTTTGACAACACAACTTGGAGTCAAATTTCACAGTTATTCATGCTGTAGGTTGCCATCCACACATAAGATCATTTTGTTCAGGACATGATTTATGTAAGAGCAAAGAGTTGCTGAAGATTTTTATAAATTTGAGGTCAGATGCTCAAATATAGGTAATCATATGAATGGAAGAATTGTTTGGTATAGCTTGAATCCGAAAGATTGCTCCATTCCGTGTCAGCGTCAGATTGGATATGATTTGGTTAAGCTGGATATAATGTGTCAATTCAGGTTTTTTCAATAAACTCTTTACATATCATACATAAAATTGACATCCTTTAATTGTACAGACTCTTTCAAACAATCTTCTCTTTCATTAATCATTTCTTTACTTCTAACTTTAAAGGAGAACTTTAAGTGTGTTTTTTTCTATGAAATATAAAAGAAGGAACTGAAAACATATTAAATAAAAAACAAGAATCTCATACTTTTAAGGCAGGATATTTTTAAATGCATATCTATAAAATTGTTTTACTGACTATTTGTGTTGTGTTGCCATAGAAACAAGACCAGCTGTTGTTAAAGGAGTTGGGACCAAACGGTGAGGGAGATGCCACAGAGATTCAGCACCTTCTAGATGAGGTAGGGGCTGAGTGAATGGACTGGTTGTTACCTGAAACTCATATTGGCTGGGTAGGGGCTGAGTGAATGGACTGGTTGTTACCTGAAACTCATATTGGCTGGGAAAGGGCTGAGTGAATGGACTGGTTGTTACCTGAAACTCATATTGGCTGGGTAGGGGCTGAGTGAATGGACTGGTTGTTACCTGAAACTCATATTGGCTGGGTAGGGGCTGAGTGAATGGACTGGTTGTTACCTGAAACTCATATTGGCTGGGAAGGGGCTGAGTGAATGGACTGGTTGTTACCTGAAACTCATATTGGCTGGGTAGGGGCTGAGTGAATGGACTGGTTGTTACCTGAAACTCATATTGGCTGGGTAGGGGCTGAGTGAATGGACTGGTTGTTACCTGAAACTCATATCGGCTGGGTAGGGGCTGAGTGAATGGACTGGTTGTTACCTGAAACTCATATTGGCTGGGTAGGGGCTGAGTGAATGGACTGGTTGTTACCTGAAACTCATATTGGCTGGGTAGGGGCTGAGTGAATGGACTGGTTGTTACCTGAAACTCATATTGGCTGTGCAAACATTAGCCTTGCTCTGCGAAAACAGGGCTTAATGCACAGGCATATACTGGACGGCGCCTTCCACATAGACTTGATTTTTGTTTAGAAGTTAATCTTCTTTATTTCATGAAAAATTTGAGAAAATAGGAAAGAATTGTCCCTGATAAGACTGCACAGGCTAACCTGAAAGGATACTTTGTGCACATGTGTTTAGCCACATTATCTCAGAGGGAGGTTCTCATAAGGGAGAGTTGTTGATTTCCGTTGATTATAGATGTATATTAATGACTTATCAAAGAAAATATAATTATGCTTGGAATATATATATATATATAATTTTATGCACTCTTTTTGTTTTCAGACATAAATTATCAATTTGCATCCTATTAAATGTTTCATTAAAGCACAGGAATGGATAATCTTTTTTTGTTGTGATAATTAGTATTCTCAAAACTGGCAAGAGATATAATTATACCTGAAAAAGTGTGTGTGTGTGTGTGCAGAAATGTATGTTAATTGTTTGTTTGTCTTAAGTTAAACAATATTTTAGTTTGCTGTGAGGAAACAGGGCTTTATAAATGTACATAAAGTGTCGTCCCAGCTTAGCCTGTAGATCTGCAATAGCTAATTAGGGACAAGAATTTCCTCTTGTATGGCATTTTGTTATAAAGGAAAGTCCCTTCTTATAGAAAAACTAGTTTAGGTGGAAAGTGTTGTCCCTGATTAGCCTGTGTAGACTGCCCAGAGTAATTTGGGACAACACTTAACAGAAATATATTAAGCACAGTTATCTCTGAGCAAGGCTGATATATTTTAACATGATTGCAACAAAGCCTTAAGTTAAAAGATATATTCTTGAGCCAGTTTTCTGGGCCAAAATCGCTTTCACGTTAACAGTGTGAACTGCTTGTTTAAATGTTGATATTCAAAACATGCAACAGGATCAGAATTAAATATTTTACAAAATTATGTGGTTCCACTCCCAGATAAACAAATCTTATATCTTATTAGTATACTAGTAGCAAAATTACAGAGCTTGGTCTTCTTTTAGGGCTCGGATCCAAATTGTGTGAACAAGAATGACATTCCTGTGTTGCACATTGCGGCCAAGAACAAGTGGGCGGAGGCCATAGGACTCCTAGTGGAGGCAGGGGCTGAGGTCAACAAAAAAGGACCTGCTATCATGTATGTGTGGGTTTGGCATGGTCGTGTGTTAGATTTGCAGGGTCATATCTGATAATTCCTGGGGGGTGCAAGGCTATTTGCCTGGAGGTTGCGGGGTCTTTTTAGCTCGGCTATTTTTGGAGAAAACCCGAGGTGGTGTCATAGCCAGCTCGTCTGCCGTCTGCATCATTGTAAAACCTTAACATTGGCTCTAAAATCAAAGTGCTTCCACATACAACTTTGAAACATCATATGTAGCTGCACCTTGATGAGTTCTACACGCCACACCCATTTTTGGGTCACTAGGTCAAAGGTCAAGGTCACTGTGACCTCTTATATAAAAAAATATAGAAATTCTGACAAGCTTTCATCTATCCGTAACTGTACCTGCAGCCAAACGTTTGCACCCGCAGTGCGATGCTCTTGTTTTATTTGCATATCAATTTACCTGTGGGATTTGAAAGGTTATTCGGCTGTGGTTTAGCATGGTAATTTTGCCTGGGGGATATTAGGGTTATTTGTCTTGGGTTTACAGGTTTCTTAGCCTTGGGTTTGCTGGGTTATTTGCCATGGGTTTGAAGGGTTATATGCCTTGGGTTTTCAGGGTTCTTTGCCTTAGGATTACAGGGTTATATGCCTTGGGTTATCTGGGTTATTTGCCTTGGGTTATCTGGGTTATTTGCCTTGGGTTTGAAGGGTTATTTGCCTTGGGTTTGAAGGGTTATTTGCCTTGGGTTTGAAGGGTTATTTGGCTTGGGTTTGCAAGGTTCTTTGTCTTGGGTTTACAGGGTTATTTGCTTTGCGTTTGCAGGGTTATTTGCCTTGGGTTTACAGGGTTCTTAGCCTGGGGTTTGCTGGGTTCTGTGCCTGGTATTTGCATTATTATTAATTTAATAAATAAAACATTCAACAATCTCCACTTGTTATTGAATGCTTAAATTAAAGGCTGCAATTTTCTTTAAAAAGAAAGTATTAATTAATTCTTTTTAACTACATAAATGGGACAATTTATACCGTTATAAAATCATAATATATAAACACCTACAATTCTTTTACCCTCTAAAAAAACCCATACCCTTCACATTCCATATTATGATAAGCCAAGAATTGAAAAGGAGGACATAAACACCTTACTTTGATTGAGTGAGCGCAATTCATTATTATTGTGACAAAATATTATAATGAAAATATTAAAACGAAAATCGATGACCCTATGTGTTTTAGCTTATTTAAGCTTCATATGCTGCTAGCATCCATTATTTGGCAATAAATTTGATATATTCCTTTGATATTTTTATAGGAGGTGATGTAACTTGATTTAACCCTTTCCCACTAAGATGCAAAGCGATTAGGGTTTTATGCTGTATTCTGCACATCAGTATCTTAGGGTTTGAAATGAAGCCTTTACAATGTGAATTTATTAAGAACAGTTTCAAATTTGATTTGATTTTCCAATGGACAATGAAAAGCATATCTTCGTGTTAAAGGGGTAAATACTGTTATAAAGTGCTGCTATACTTGTGCATGTTCCAGTAAAGGGAACACTGCCCTTCATGAAGCAGTCAGCGTGGGAGCAACAGGGGTCAAAGTGGTGGAGGCCTTGCTCATGTGAGTCAATACAGGTTGATGTGTGTGGAATGTTTAGTTTTGAAGATATTCTATAACATGCTGTTATGTGCTTAACTAATTTAAAACTAACAATTCTATTGCATGCAGCCCACTCAGGCCAATCAGAGACGATACTTTCCACCTTTATGTAAAATTGTGTTTAACCCTTAAAGCGCTGGAGCTGAATTTTAAAGGCCTTTGCAAACAGTTTGGATCCAGATGAGACGCCACAGAACGTGGCGTCTCATCTGGATCCAAACTGTTTGCTATTCTGATAGTATTCTTTGAAAAAAAATGAAGAAAATGCTTATTTTAGAAATTCAGCAGACGACATTTTAGCAGACGACAAATTTCCCAGCATGCAAAGGGTTAAAAGAAAGTCTCTTCTAAATGAAAATCCTTTATAGGCAGAAATAATTGCTCTCAGAAGCCTGTGCCAACTGCACAGGCTAATCATGTCTGACACTTTATGCAGATGAATTAAGTACTATGTTACGTGTGTGTGGCTCAGTAATATATTGCATAGTTATATTCAAAACTTATGTAATTATTTTACCATAACAATATGAACTTGCTTCATTTAGATCATATTAATTATTTTGAGGAAACTAGAACAATTAAATTTCCACACATTTCAATGAATGTTTTTTGTATATGTATTCTCAGTGCTGGTGCTGATCAAAAAGCTAAGAATGACAAAGGAGAGACGCCCTACGACATGGCTGTGAAGGGAGGCTACGAGAACCTTGTGAAGAAGTTTGCCTCAGCCCTAGGACAGTCACAGCTGGATAAACTGACGAGACCCACAAATAAGGGATATTAATGAGAAACTGTTGATCTGGTCTGGGTGTCTCATAAGTTCTGAAGTCCTTAAAGTCAGGATTCGCTCAAGCAGCTTCTGTGTTTTGGTATAAATAGGAAGTGTGAATAATGATATTGGAATATGATGATACTTTTTGAATGATGCATATTGATGAGAAAATTATTTTTTTGTCACAAGATTTATTTTTAAATAATGATCTTGATTGATGTTGTGTTAACCATAAGCCCAGTTTTTCTTACAAAATTTCTCCTATGAAGCACTTAGCTCAAACAGTGATACATCTCAAAAAATGTGTACACGTTTAATGTTTTGATTGCTTTTGTGGAAAATGTATTGACAATGCTATTTACAATTGAATAAACATTTAGATAAATAGACATGTGAACAGTTGACATTTTTAGTTCAGCTGAGCACTTGAGTGAATGTTGAGCTTTTGTGGTCACTGTTTGTCTATTGTTTGTTGCCTGCTGGGCATTGTAATAAATTATGTTTAAAAACTCTAGATGCCACATTTATTGCACAATCCTCATGAAATATTGTCCGATAATTTGTTTTAGAGATATTTCAGCCAAAATTGAAACTGGGACATGTGCTTCAAAAAAGAGGTCACTATGTTGAACTAATGAAAAGGCTTGTGAACAATCTAGAAATCTTCTTAAAACTTGGTAAGAATATTTGTTCTCATGGTATTTCTGCTGAGTTAAAAATGGTTCTTTTCCGTTGAATGACATTGCATCTTTGGGACAGGGCAGTTTTCCTTATATAACGATAGTGAATCTTTGTTAAAGTCAGCGTCCAATCTTCACGAACTTTATGCAGAACATTTGTTGTAATGATATCTCGGTGAGTTTGAAAATGGTTCCAGTTTTTTTTAACATGGCTGCTGGGAGGCAGAATAGTTTTCTTTATCTTGCTGTTATGAAACCTTGTGAACAGTCTTGAAGTTACATTTTGTGTCCAATCTTCATGAAACTTGTTCGGAACATATGTGCAAATGATATCTCAGTCTGCCTTGAAAGTACTTCTGTTCTGTTGGACAACATGGCTAAAAGGGGCATAGCAGTATGGCTTTTTGATAACCTGTCAATACTTTAGAAGTCACATATTTTTTGGTAATATGCATTCATTTTTTTTTCTAAATATTTGTTCTAATTATATCTTATCAAATTCAATATCAGAAGCCACATTAATTATACAAACATCACAAAATCTGCTAAGAATAGTAAAGTTCTCAGGTTAGCGACCTTGAGCCTTGGCCCTCTTGTTTTTAGAGTGTATGCTATCATTCAAATGTGGCTGTAGATATAGAATATCTTTGAAGGTTTTTATTACCAGTAGTTCGTGTTGTTTGATATTGACTTTTACTGCACTTTCAGGTGTATTGGTCTAACGATTTTATGCTATCAATGTAGAAATGTACATGTTCACATAAAAAACAATTGTAATTTTATATTGATGGAATATTCATGTATTTTATTATGTATTTCTTTCTTTCTAATTGTACACATTGTCAGATAACCAGCCTGTGAATACATTACCATGTATTTAAATGATCATATGTGTAGATTGTACATCCCTTAGTTGGTATGTGGAATGATGTTCTGTATGAGAGTTTCTATTTGTTAGGGTAGTTTTAAAAGTAATTGTACACTTGAAGTAGATACACTTTTTTATATTAAATTATTATGTTTACTTTAAGAAATGTTGGTATGAATATATTTGGATGGTTAATTCTGGGTGTATCTTCTTAGAACTGTGTTGGGTATTATGCAAAATGTTACCCAGGCACTATATACTGGTACATATTTTTTAGGATTTTTCTAGCCAATCTCATGGCCTGTATTCACCAAAAAATTCTTTGAGTAAAGTCTTAGAATATAAAATATTATTTTAATTGGAATATTCAAAAACTGCTTTAATTTTAATTCAAATTTGGTGGAAACCACCTCTATCAACATCATTCTTCAAGAAGAGAATTCTGTTAATGACATATCAAAATTGGAAGCAGGTGTATATTCAAACGCTGAAAGTAATTTTCTTGGTTGTATATTCTTTATTCCTTAGTCTAAGAATCGGTTGATGGATACAGGTGCTGCATAAATTTGCTTTTAGTTGCCTATAGTTGTTGTGCAGGCAGTAGTCGCACTGTCTGTGGTTGGGTGGGTTGGTGTTCATGTTGGTGATTTAGTTTTTGGTAGGGTCAGTCTGTCTAGAGGTAGTTTTCGCTCTGTATCCTAAGGCACATTGAATTCTAATAGTACTTCTGGACATGAAAGAATATGAATTTGTTTGAATACCATGCACTTCATGGACAGATTTTTGTATGTCACATCCTTTTTTAATTATTTCATTTTGATGTTTGCTGATGTTTTTGTGTTACACGCTATTTTCATTTTATTTGTAGAAAGCTGTTTATTTATTAATTGTTCTATATTTAAACATTTCTTTGTTTTTCATTACTTTATAAACAAGATTTTACTGAATGTTTATTTTAAGTAGTGACGTCATTTTCTTTTTATATTTAAAGTTATATACATACATTTGTACATTCCAAGCTTGGTCAATTTTATTTTCTATTTTTATTAAAGGATACGATATTTAAGTCAGATACATTTTTAGGGTTAACCATTTGCATTTATATCTGCATATCAATCACAAAGAAGTGATGAAATGAATAAATAACAAATATCACTCATCTGTGTATATGAATCCATTCTTTCAAATCGTTTTGTACTGGATTATAACATACAAACATATTCGAATATGAATGTGCATCATGTATTGTAAATATAGGATTAAATTATTTATGTAGAAATCTAGAAAAGTTGTTTGTTTTCTTCACAATTCAAAACTTTACTTATCTTTAACAATAATGTTTAACACCACAAGGAATCCAACCTTTTTGTGTTAAATATACACAAACACCGTAAGATGACAACATTTTTATTTCGTCTGACGAATTGCAAAATTACAAATGTATGTTTCTCGACTAAAATATTTGACATTCTAGAAGCCCGCATTTAATAACCGTAACTGCGAAATATTCCGATTTTCTTTGTATTCTTTAGGCACAAGAAAAGACTTTAAGTAAAACTTTAAGAGGGCAAACATTTCACAAACTTAAGTTAAATAACTAAACTATTCCTAAGGATTTGACAATTTATCATTTTATAATTTTAAACATGATTCCGAAGAAGAAAGATACACAACAACAACGGAAAAAAACGTTAGTTAATAGAAGCGCAATCACTCAAAGCACAGCATATACAATGTTGATCAATTATGCATTTTTAAAAGCAGCGGGTATTAGGAAACATTAAAAAAATAATCGAATCATTATATCCGGATGTAAATTATCTTTACGACGTTAATGGGGCGACATCAAGCAAAGTCTCAAACACGGTTTGCTTTATATCAAACAGTCAAACATGGTTTTCATGGGATTGGAATTTTTCCACTTATCTAAAATTTTGATGTTCGATATAATGAGAATCGATACATTTAAACTATATAAAACATAATCATAGAATTGTATTAAACAGAATGGCATAAAAAGCGACTCTTAACGAACTTGTTTGTGACGTAAAACAACATTAAAGTGACACTATTGATCTTCATAAATGAACTGGGATACATTAAACTAGGTCACAAATTAATTGACTGCTGAGTCCCTTTTTGAAAGAATTATAATAAGACTATTATCTTAAACAATAACTGTTACCAGCCTATTAGTATAATAAAGAGAAAACAACACAAACGAAATAAGCTAGGCATTCAAACATTCTTAATTTGCAAATGTTAACGATTGTCAGATAAATTATTAATATATAAGGTATTTTAAAGTATGGTGTTTAATAAATCCGCTCATTTCTTGTTTAACATGCTCAAAGAAACGATCTTCTCGTCCTTAATAAGGGTCATGGTAGCCAGTGATGGTGTGGCGAGTCCAAACTGTGGTTGTAGAGCATTCACAGCAGGTCCCCAGGCAGTAGAAGAAGAAGCGTCGGCAACAGTAGGTCCTGCAAACCGAGTGATACGTCCGTGTCCACCGATGACACGTGCTGTAGAGAGATCGCTTAGCAACACCAGCATCGGAAGACTCTGAAATTAGAAATATAACGTTTTAATGAATAAAATGTGTTCCATTGGTGTTAATGCAGAACAATGCACGTGAGCAACACAGTCACATCAAAGCGAGACATCACAGCGTATCCAGCTTTGAAGCTTTATCAAAATCATTTAAAACGTTAATATACGTTTTCTTGATGGTGAATTCATGACATTTTTGTTAAATTACATTCCGCTGGTACTTGCACATACCAAGTGATGCTTCAGACCCAACCGCCTGCTTATTGCAGTCCGTTGGCACCAAACTAAGCACCTCCCTCCCCTTGCAAAAAGCTGCAATATTGTCTGGAATCGTGTCGATATCTGCCACGGGTACTTCATCAAAACACGTGCCATTGTCGGAGATCTTGGAACATATTGAGGTTAGTTTTATGCTGATATATTTGTTGTTTACATTAAAAAAGAAATGCGTTTATTTCAAAACAAAAGCAAATGCTCGTTTATTGACGTGAATGTTATATACTCGTCTTGTTGCTTATATATTGCCAGCGTTGAAGGTGCAAGAAGAAATTTGATTTTTTCTTTATTTGTATTTAACCAGTTCAGGGGCAGGGCAGTCAGAAAGAGAAACAGGAAAAAGCACTTGTTTGTATGTTTACATACTAATTCCGAGACAAGCATACGTGTGATTCAGTAGTGTGTTTACCTTACTCATAAGGCACTTGTTTCTATCTGTCGGTTTCTGAACTTCGAAGCCCTGAAAAGGGAATACAATATTGAAATAAAAAATAAATTACTTATCATTAAATGCATGTGTTTATTACGATAATATGTAACGACAAACAACATCATATCTGTTATAAGCTGATAACTGTCAATGAAAAACATGTTGTTAATCAAATTGTTACGACACTTATTCACGCGTTACGTTCAAATAAAACATGTGATTCAAAATACATTGATATAAAAAATAAAGCACATCTCTCATGAGTATTCAACACAACTGAGAGGTACTTGTATATTTATCAAATGTACCTCGTCGGCAAAAACTTCAATGGTGGCAAGCAGTTTTCCATTTGGTGCCACGACTTTAATCTGTTTCTCGTTTCCAATATCTGTTGACGTCGTGGTAAAATCGTCTGGCACGTCAGAAGCCTTAAATATAGGTATTTAAGACAGCTTTTTTCAAATGTAACATCGTTAATGTATTATGAATATGCATGGTGACCAAATGTATATTGCAAAAATATGTGAATATATCAAGTCTGTATAGTTTGTATACTTCTAAGCGACGGTACATTCCAAATGATAATGGAATGTGAAATACATGATTATGTGTTGTTTAATTATAATTAAAAGTACATGTACAAACATCGTATATAAATCTTAAGGTTAAGTTATTTGAAGAATGTTATGCAGACTTAAACACATCTTTAATACATTTGATCTGCTTATTAAACATTTCGTGTGTTTTCGACTATATGAACAGTTTAAGAAGTAAACATTTTAAGGGCCTTTTCACAGATTTTGGCATGTTTTGAAGTTTGTCATTGTTGTTTTAAGTTAATAAATGTAAAAATCGGAACTTAAGAGTTCAATTATTAAACACACAATCAATTAAAGAAAGACAAAAGTATGCAACATCTGGGCTCGAACCACTGACCCTTGGAGTAAAAGTAAAAACTTTTCAAATTTTACTATCAATTCGCGTTTGAAACGCTAAATAATTGTCAGGTTGTTAAATCGTCAATAGATGCATATAATGGTGATTTTAGAGCAGGGTTAATGTTAAGTATTATTGTTTCCTTGCAAAATAACATTTCTAGAACAAAAATGTGCAAACCTGAAACTTTTTTTTCAATTTTGTCAATTTATTTAAACGTGGAAAGGCCGATTTAGTATCATTATTAAGTTTGCTCAAAGCATTTACTTTATTCTATTTGCCAAGGAGGAATTTTTTTCCGATTAAGTAACTGTGTGTGTGTGTGCCTGCGCGGTTGCGTGTGTGTGTGCGTGTGTGTGTGTTGTTACTGAAAGATTTCCAATTGACGTTGGTGGGGTCAAGTGTTGTAGGAGAAGGCAGAGTACCCGGAGGAAACACCACCTGTCCGGTATTTTTACCACCAATCGGACCCATATTCTTCCGGGAACGTAGATTTTACCCGGGTCGCGCAGGTGAAAAGTGCGTGTATCAACCACTACACTAACCGGATAGTCCACTGTAACTGTGAGAGTTAATCAATTTTAAAATTAAAAACACTCACCTGATTGGTTAGTTGGCATGTCACATGACTGAGTGCAAGACACAGCGCCAAAATTGCATTCATGTACGGATCCATGATTCAGCAATCTAGATGATATAGACAAGCATTAAAATCCCAATCGCAACGTACAAACCTTATTTGGACACATTAAACAAATATTTAATTCATCAATCATGATGATAATTTTAAATAACATATTTAATCTAAAAATATATATTTAACAAATGGTAAAAACAGCTGTAAAATTGAATACCGTATGTTGACACATAGTTAAAGTACTTACACCTTTAAAAGTGTTTGCTATGTTTATACAAATAACGTTTCAATTTAAGTATTTTACTTGTTTATGTTTTTATATTATTAACGTAATTGTATATTATGTGCTTCAATTTTAAAATCTATTTATAAAAGTATTATTTTTTGCCATTTGATCTTTTTCAAATTATGCAAAAGAGAAATACGAAGTGGTTCGGTTTGGACCATACACGATAACTCATCTGTTTTCAGGTCGACGTAACTATTTGCCTGTTATACATTCACCCGTTGCTATATCTATATTACGCATGTGCGTTAACAGTTGTATTGCAACTTACAATTGTCATACACCCAAAACCAAAAAACATCGAGCAGGTTTGAATATTCTGTGTTCAGTCATGAACGGTTTTATAATGATAATTTAAACATCTATATCCCTAAAGGGATATATCGATGTTATTCTTCCAGCAACATAAACATGTATTGAAACATTGCATATTTCCAAGAATATACCCCTAGTAACACTATTATATTGATAAACTCTTGTAAAAATATAAACAATCGACATTGAAGTCATACCTACGAAAATATGCGGCTTTCATGAAATTTTACCACATAACAGTCCATTCTATACATAGATGGTGACGTCACTACGTTATTGTCAGTAAGACCGGTGTGTACACAATGCATAACAGTCCGTTATCGATTTTGCGCATGCATAGCGACACGGTATTAACAATTCATGCATAATGATTCTGATTTTGGCGCAATAGTGTCTCAGGTGACAACGATTTATTTTTACGAAAATAACTATTTAATAAAGTGGTTTAAAATTGAAAGAAATCATGCAAATTTATATACATAATTTAAAAAGACAACTTTATTTGTTTTCATAGCATACAGATTTAACCGTTAATTTCCCCCTGAAAGCTTTTAAGCTTACATTTGTTTATCTAAATTATTTTAGGAAAAGATACACTAACTCCAAAATAGTTCTACCGTACCGTTTTATTAACTCTTAACATTACGATATATATTGCAGCGTTATAAACTGCTTACAATCTTTATTAACGGTGTAGAGAACATTTGTACATTTAAACAGAAGTCTAAAAATGTACATTATAAAAGTCATACCTCAAAAATCTGATGTAAAATGCAGAGCGTCTATTCAGTAAGTAGTCTGTTCCTCAGGGATTCCTTCCTTTTGAACCAATGCAGCTTTATTCGTAAATATCGAGACAGTCGCGCCATTTTTATACACTTTTTTAAAGACAGACCTAGCCAATCGGATCCGTCCAGGAAGAAAATGACGTGTTTTTTTGGGGTCTAAACAAAGAATGGCCATATAAATGCCTTTATTTAACGTTCCAAAAAAGTAAGTGTCATTATACTATGCCGAGTCGATTCGTCCAATCAACATCGTCTGTTATTTGAATTGTAACAATAGGAATTCATTTCTTCCTGTTCTGTTTTTAAATTTTAATAAAACCCAAACATGTGACTTGCGTGTTTATTTTTAGTTTTTAAGGATTGTGCGTCAGGCCCGTATACATGCTTTTGCATGCCAAGGAACTTGCCACGGCGGACATTTGAGAAGGCTTGTTTTAACCTCAATTGTAAGTCGATGTTTGATTATATCAAGCGCAGTTTAAGCGGCACATGCTATTACAGCACACAATCACGTTTAATTGGCAGTCTCTTGCACGTCGGCTACATTCCGTTTACCTCTGTATTGGGCTGACAAGTGTTTTCATGCAATCGATGTGGTTCCACCCGATCATAACATTTAAAGAACACATTATTTTTCAATGATACTTCCTGTCATCGTGGCCTGTGAAGTATATCACTCAGGAGGGATATATCATAAGTAAATTGGAGTGTGGTGTCAATTAAATTTATTTATTTGGCTCCAAATGTCGTGGTGCTTGATTTGTCCTGTATTGTGTGGACGCGTTTTTACGTGCCTTAAATAAAAGACTAGCGGATGTCATGAAGTATGTTCGCCAAAAAAAGTTATTGGAGTTTCATTTGTTTTCTGTATAAATACAACCCGCACTATTCGCGTTTTTTGTGTGAAGCGTCCAACCAACTAAGCTAGCTGGTCGGGCTTAAGAACAGTATGAGATCATTCAAATGACTCAATTTCCGCGCAGATATTGGATTTGGTTTTGGCATTTATTAAGAAACAATGACATAATATACAGATACAACGAGAGCGTTGGAATGGTGTTGAAATATGATCCTTACTAGAGCAATTATATGATATATAATACAGGTACATGCATGCATTTGATTGTTTGCGAGCAATCGAACATCCTTGTTTTGAAGCAGGAAGATTAAAACTCGTTCGACGTGCACACTATTAATATCACATTCTTGCACTTTTATTCAGTTAAAGAAAACATATTTTATTGGATGTTTAAAGCTCACTGTGTGGCTTTTTCCTGTAATATAATTATGCGATATCGGATATGGGCCTAGTGCAACCGTGTTTTGCAAAGAAAATAAAAAAATCCCCAAGACATATCATACCATCTGCAAAACTGTGCGATCTTTCGGTTTCGGTGTTTTTTTGCGGTTATTCGGGTACAAACTATTCGCATTACACTCGAAAATGCATTTATTTTTTTTGTCAATTTCTGTTTGTGTTGATATTTATAGCTATACGTTATGAGCTAAGGCGTTAAACGTACCTGCAATATGCAAGTTAACATATTTCATTAGTAACTATGTGCCCTTAATGATATGGAAACAACAACAAAACACAATTATACATGTCAAAGTGTCGAGCATGACCTTGGTACAACTACTTTATTTGCATATGATTTACCCAAATACCAGTAACACCAACATATTATTAATTCATATATACATGTGAATGTTTCGTTAATGTACTGTTACAAGGATATTAGCACTGAACTGTCGTGATTGGTAGTTTCTTGTTCCCGCGAGTAAGTATCATGCTTTCTTGAGCACGTGTCATGTTAGAACGAATTTTCAAGAGAGTTGCATATAACTTCTATAATTTCGTTGCCATTTCTAATACTTTTCATAGGTAATATATATATTTCATAAATATATAATTTTAAACAATTTTCTGTGCATAGTGTGGGTTAATATCATTATATACAAATGTAAATTTGGTGATTTAAATTGCAATATTTCAATCAAAATATTTATCAATTAATAATGAATCCAATTAAATTAAATTTGCCTTTATACTTGTGTATCGAAATGCCTTTTCATTTTGCAAAATGTTTGTATTTAAAGTTTAAATACTTCATTAAATCACGGAGAAATGCGTTTAAAGTTTATTCTTCATAAATTTAACGAATACAAATACTAGACGATGGCGAAGACGTAGACAATGGCGAAGACGTGGGCGTTTTGTATTCGTTGAATTTATGAAGAATAAACTGTAAACTCATGTCTCTACGGAGGCATAGAGGTGACATTCACTTCTCTTTTTTTAAATTGCTCTCCTCTTTTTTCTATCTCGTGGCCACGACTTAGCTATGTCGTGGCCACGAGATAGAAAAAAGAGGAGTGCAAAACTGAATAAAAGCGGCGTACAATTAAAAAAGAGCGGTGCTTCTCTTTTTTTAAATTGCTCTCCTCTTTTTTCTATCTCGTGGCCACGAGTTAGCTATGTCTTGGCCAAGAGATAAACAAAAGAGGAGTGCAAAACTAAATAAAAGCGGCGTACAATTAAAAAAAGAGCGGTGCAGTAAATAAAGGCAGAGCGCATTAAATAAAAGAGGAGAGAATTTTCGTCATCTCGAGATCCCGAGTTAGTCAGCCAATCAAATGTTGCGGAACATGTGTAAATATTCTGTAGGCATATATATATAGCTGGTCAAAGCAGGCAAGGCTCTGATATAACATAACACACTACTATTAGTACTACTATTACTGCTACTACTACTGCTGTTGTTGTTGTTGTTGTTGCTGCTGTTACTACTACTACTACTACTACTACTACTACTACTACTACTACTACTACTACTACTACTACTACTACTACTACTACTACTACTACTACTACTACTACTACTACTACTACTACTACTACTACTACTACTATTACTACTAATACTACTACTACTACTACTTTTACTACTACTACTATTACCACTACTACTACTACTACAAGTATCTTTTCGCTTATACATCAAGGCCAGCAGCTGACTCAGTTGGAAGAGGGCTGGGCTACATATTGATTCATATTTCATATTAAATTCCAATAGTACTTCTAGATATTAACCACTATGAATTTGTTTGAATACCATGTGCTTCAGGGACATATTTGTACAGTTACTATCAATACATTTATTCATTCCAAGATTGGCATTTTTTTAATGATACACTATTTAATGCACATCATTTTTGGGGTTAACCATTTGCATATTTAATTGTATATCAGTCGCAAAACAGCAATGAAGAATAAAATTACGAATACCACTCTTCTGTTTATATGATTTCATTAATTTACGTCGGCGTTTATGCAAATTAGGCGTAATTTTTCCGACAGTTCATACACCGATAAAATGCAGAAAAATGCTATTCAATTCTTATAATTACAACACACAATGATCTTAAAGCTGAAATTCTATCGTGGTAAGGGTCATAAAAGTTCTTTTTAATCTAGCGTATGAATCTATTTTCAGTTTCGGTTTCATCTCCGTCAAACGGGTATATTGTTGAAGTTCGCGCAAAAAATATAACGTCATTTCGCTATTGACCAATAAAAAACAACGCCATTAAGTTTCGCGCAAAACATAACGTCATTTTGGCAACTTGTTTATGACCAGAAAGTAGCACCATGAATATTTAAGATAAAAGATGAGCTCGTAACAACAAATGCATAGACCGAGGAGTTTTTAGTAAAAGACAAACAACTAGTAGTATTATGTTTGCTATTAATACAGAAAATGCTGAAATACTGAAATACAGAAATAACGTATATGAATGAATAAATAACAAAATATCATGCGACCATATCATGTTTTACTCAATATCATTTTAATAAACAATTATAAATGCACATCGATATTTTAACTCAATGTTTCAATGTATAAATAGCAATATCGCTACTTTGACATTTATTTAATATAAACAAAGCAATTTGGCCATTTTACACATGGGCTTACTGGCTTTAGGCCTGGTTTTACTCCAAATGTAGCCAGGGCGAGGTAGACATGAAAGACGTTGGTTAAATCTTTGCAAAATGGAGTAATAATCCTAGCCTCAGCCATGATGGGTCTCAAATGCCGTGACGTAATCACACATTGTTCGTTGGGAGCACACAGTAACAAACGAAGTTCATTTCTCTTTTCATCGCGATTTATTTCTGTTGAATATTTTCTAATACAACGCTTGCTAATTTTAGTGAAATACAATTTTACAGCGCGGCGGCCAATATGGCCTATATGGCCGCCACGACAAGAAAACGTGACTGCTCTCTTCGATTGACAAACTAAGACTTTTTTTTTAGAAATATGAAAAATCAAAACTGACCAAAACAGGCTGTATACATTTTCTGATCGGCCATTATAAATATGTCGGTTGACTGACTCTTATGTTCCGATTAAATGAAGCGGTCAGCTCGTGCTAGACAGAAATTATCTTATTTTTCCATGTCAACGAATATTTTTGATGGATTTTCAAGATAAGTATATTCGGACTGTGTTTCATAACGAATCTTGGTTGACATCTTTAAGTATATACCTATAGGCAGTCACGTTTTGATTTACACCGTGATAACCGTTGTACATTTTAATGTAAACGTAATAACGCTCTCTTATGATTTGGTAAATATTTAAATTAAGATTATATAAATTTTCTTTAAACCATTATTTTCTTTATAATTAAACATCTATAAATAATCTCCAAAATTCAAGAATCCTATTTATGAAATAATGGTTGCTGTAATAAAAGATTTATTAATATTTTTCTACAATTATAAATGTATAAATACCAAGTAAGTTACAATGCTACTGCTATATAAGTTGGAACACTTGAATTTTGGAAGCGGTTTTAATTAGAAGTCATCAACTTTGGGTCAGAGGCGGCATCTTAGAAATAGTCTCGTTTATAAATCGATCCCTAAAAGAGGTACCGCAAACGTTTACATGATGTGTACAAAGAACGTGGTTTAAAAGGCTAGCTTTCTTATCACTATTTTGTTTGAGCTATTAAGTAGCTTGATAAACTTATACATAATTTGACGAGATCTATACTACTATAGTAAACATTTATTCCTTACAATATAAGAAATGCAGTAAAAGTCATACATCCTCAATGTCGTTTAGATGCATAACAAACATTTGCGTTGATCTCTTTCAATGTTCTGTTATCTTCTCGTTTCTATGGATAATTTGTGAGACGACAAATGAAATGTAGCAAAATGTTCCTATGATTTTTTTTTCAATAATATCTAGAAACTGGTCTTTCAAAACACTGGTATGAGTTCCTTATATAAAGCTAGATGAAGATACACTGACATTCCAGTCAGTGATATAATCGTCTCACAGCCTGTCTTTATATAACGGAATAAATTAATCAGTCATCGAAGGGGACAAACAAACAACATATGGGCCGTCCAGCTCTACTGGGAAGTTGTTCGATAAGTTGCGACCGCCCTGCCAGATGACTACGTATGTCCAAAAACAACCAACTGGGACTTGTTCGATGCTACAAAAGGGAAAAGAAGTTGGCGTGACACACAGAAAAAATGTCGGCGCCTGCTGCAACCGCTAGTAGCAAAGTAGATACAGACAGGGGCAAAAAACCCATTTGTTGTTCTGAATGGAAAAATAAATTAAGGTCAAAGAGTAAAGCATTCAATATACTACTTTAAATAAAACGCGTACCACTTAGATAAACCGATGTCACAAACATACGTTTTTCTTAACACTGTTCATTTGTTAATGGTTGTGTAATGTAAATCGTCACTGCTGTGCGTATTTCATTTATTCGTTGTTGAAAAGTGTTTTAATTGTTTTTCATAAGCGTACTTACCTTCGGCCCCTATGGCTGCTGCGACTTCAAATGCTACGGTGGCATGAATAGTTCATGGAACTATTGACAAATCAAGTCTGGTGAACTAGTCTGCATTTGCACATGTTCATAGTTAAATTGTTCATGAATCTTGAGGTTATTACATACATTATCGGTATCAAAGTTTCGTTTAAAAACCATCTGAAGCTGGTCATAACAGTCATTTTGTCGGCTCATTGCACGCTGTTAAATTTATAGGTGTTTAATGTGTGTGTGTGTGTGTGTGTGTGTGTGTGTGTGTGTGTGTGTGTGTGTGTGTGTGTGTGTGTGTGTGTGTGTGTGTGTGTGTGTGTGTGTGTGTGTGTGTGTGTATGTGTGTATGTGTGTGTGTGTGTGTGTGTGTGTGTGTGTGTGTGTGTGTGTGTGTGTGTGTGTGTGTGTGTGTTTAAATAAAAATGTAAACTCGTCGATATCGCCAGTTGGGCTTTATTCTTACCTTATAGACTGTGAAACAGTGTCATAATAATTTTTTGGCAACAAGAAGTGTCAACAAATTTCGAAAAAGATTCATACTCAGAATCGTTAAATAAAAGACTACCCGATGTTAACAAGATTTTTTTCCTAAAAACGTTTCATTGGTCGATGTAAGTATTGTATTTAGTGTCTGTATATTTGTTTAAATCTCTGAAAATCGGAAAAACGTTTAGGAATATGTCCATTCCATGCAGCTAGTGCTTGTTTGTAGTCATTATTCAAGATAACAAATCGAGCGCAAGACGTTTTGAAAATTGTATTTTAAATTGTGATAAACCGTTTTTCTGCCATATTGTTCACTGGCTATCTGTAATTCTGTTATGTATTAGATAACGTCAGAATAATACGCTGTCATAAATTCTGCGAATGGTCGAGTGTTTTTTAAGACTTTTCAAAACCGATAGTTAATATGTTTTAAATAAGAATATAAACGAACAACGTAAGATTACAATTATTTTAATAAGGTTTTACAAAAAAGAATAGCAGAATCACCAATAATTGTTAATCGACTAATATATATGTATTATGGTAGTAGCGCACATTTCTTAACAGTTACTGTGAAACATTTTGATTTCTTAACATTCTTTAGGCACAGTACACGGACAAACTAAAAGTAAAATTGAAAACAAAGTAAGAACATGTTACAAACTGTAGCCAAACTACTAGATAATGGAAATGGATTTTTAAAATTATCTTTTTATTCACGATTCCGAAGATAACAGATGCAATACAAAAAAAATCTGGTAAACAGCAGTGAAATCTTTCGCAGAAAAACATGATGTACACCTTTTATGCTACTTTAAAAGAAATGGGAATAAGAAAACATTTTTAAAAAGTGGTTAAAAGTGCTATAATGCTTTTTACATAAAGCAGTAAAATATTGTTTTTATGGAATTGGTCACAACCAAATAAGTTCTCCACTTATTTATAATGTATGTTCGATAGAAGGAGAATCGATACATCAAAACAAATATTAAAAAAATATGCATAAACATATATTTGAATAAAATGGTATAATAAACACAAGTAAATAAACCACTAATTTCTATGCGTTAAGATGCAAAAATATTACAAAGATACTACCGATCAACATAAATGAATCGTGAAACACTAAACTATGTCATATTGCGACTGTTTCCCTTGGAACAAAACCATAATAATATGATTATTTTCATGTCTAAACCATTAACATATTTGCCTTTAAGTAAATAGAAAAAACATAGAAACAGTAATTCAAGCATAAACACTATTCTAAACTAGTAAATGTATACGAGTTACATATCAATAATTAGATTTTAACGTATTTAAAATATAATGTTCAATAAATCAGTTCATTTCATGTTTAATATGCTTGTTGAAAGTGGACTTATCATCCTTAATAAGGGTAATGGTAGCCAGTGATGGTGTGGCGTGTCCAAACTGTGGTTGTAGAGCATGTACAGCATGTTCTCAGGCAGTAGAAGAAGAAGCGTCGGCAACAGTAGGTCCTGCAAACCGAATGATACGTCTTTGTCCACCGATGACAAGTGCTGTAGAGAGATCGCTTAGCAACACCAGCATTGGAAGAATCTGAAATTAGAAAAGTTTGTGGTTTCAATGAATGATATTATGTACCATTAGTTTCCACGCAGAAAATTGCACGTCAGCCACACATTCACATCAAAGCGCGACTTTGGAAGCGTGTCCCGCTTTTCAGCCTTATCAAAACTATTTAAAACGTTAATATATGTTTTCTTGATGGTGAATTCATGACATTTTTGTTAAATTACATTCCGCTGGTACTTGCACATACCAGGTGATGCATCGTTCCCAACCGCCTTGTTATTGCAGTCCGTTGGCACCAAACTAAGCACCTCCCTCCCCTTGCAAAAAGCTGCAATATTGTCTGGAATCGTGTCGATATCTGCCACGGGTACTTCATCAAAACACGTGCCATTGTCGGAGATCTTGTACAAAAATGATGTTGGATTTATGATCATGGCTTACTGATTTAATTTGGAATAAAATAAGTTTTTTTTTTAAATATAGGCATGTGTTGAGTGGAGTGTACTATAACTGTACGTTTCTTTTTGCTTTTATTTTATTAGCGTATGAGATGGGATGACCATTTGCTTTGCCTGTATTTGACCAGCATACAGCATATATAGGGCATACAGAAAGAGATACAGAAAGAAGCACAAGTTTGTATGTTACCTTACTTTTTCCTTAACACAAACAATTCAGTATATCAGTATTTTGTTTACCTTACTCATAAGGCACTTGTTTCTATCTGTCGGTTTTTGAACTTCGAAGCCCTGAAAAAATGAACAAAATATTTCAATAAGGAAATAAATTACATATCATAAGAAAAACGTGGTATTAAGATTACATTTGAAATTAAAAAACAACAACATGACATCAAATCAGCGCTACGCTGATAATGCTCAAAGAAAAAAAAATGTGGTTAATCACATTGTGATGAGACGTATGCGTGCATTATTTTCAAATAGAAATTCAAATTTGTAAAATCAAATTGATAAAGCATATTAATGGTGCAACATCATTTATCCGAAAGTATATGGCAAATCTCTTATGAGCATTCAAAACAGCTTGGAGGTACTTGTATCTAAATGAAACGTACCTCCTCGGTAAAAACTTCAATGGTGGCAAGCAGTTTTCCATTTGGTGCAACGACTTTAATCTGTTGCTCGTTTCCTAAATCTGTTGAAGTCGTGTTAAAATTTTCTGGCACGTCAGCAGGCTAAAATATATGTATGAAACATAGTTCCTTAAAATGGATTATAGTAAAAGTATTGAGAATATACAAGAAGACCGAATTTACACGGAACAAAGATTTGAATAAATTAAGCCTGTATAATATTGTATATTATTGAGCAACAAAACATTACTCTCCAAATGTTAATGAAGAGTGAAATACCGTATTATGTATTATTCAACTATAGCTTTAAGTAATTACACAAACATCTCATATAAAGCTGATGGTTAGGAAATTTTATGTAAGTACGTTTTATAACATGTAAAAAAATGATACATATTAATATCTTTATATATATATATATATTTATATATTTATATAAAAATATCAATATCAATATCAATATATATATATATATATATATATATATATATATATATATATATATATATATATATATATATATATATATTGATATTTTTATCAACCAATTTTGGTGTGTTCCTCTATTTGAACTTTATAAGAACAATTATAAATAAAATAAATGAACAATAATACTCAAAGTATTTAAGTTATCAAATTTGAAAACGTGGACAAGTGTTTGTCCGAATTCCTTACTGTAAACTTGGGACGCAATCAATTTGAAATAAACAAGCACTCACCTCATTGCTTAGTTGACAGGTCACATGACTGAGTGCAAGACACAGCACCACAATGGCCTTAATGTAGTGGTCCATTATTAAGCAATCTAGATGGTAGAGACAAGTGTTACTACCACATTGACAACATACATAGTTTATTCAGAAAGCTGTTTAGAAATATAGTATACATTTGTGGGTACTTTTTTCAAATAAAATATAAAATGCAAATGAAAATTATGAAAACAAATGTAAAGTGCTGACATCTCTAAAAGTTTATTATATGTATAAGCCTGACGTGTGTAGGTTGGCCATTCTTAACCAAGTGTAAATATCGAATGCTATAATTACACATGTATTGATGGCATCCAAATTTCATTTATCATGATTTTTCTAATAAAAAGTTTGTTTCTACGCCCGCTAAATATCTCAAAGGATGCAACTATTTATTATTACGGAGATAACTATTGTATTGAGTATTTATAAAACTGCAACACATTTAATATGCAACCATTTAATACATCCTTTTGAGCATGTGCTTAACTTATTTATCTAAGAAAATGACACAAACATACAACATACAAATCAATGCTAAATACGTGTTACACTGTTTATTCACGTGTAAAAGAATATTCAAAAATGCACACTGAAATCTTAAAAATGTTAAATAAAAATGACATACCTTCAAAATCCGAATAAAAAGCAGGACGTCTATTGATAATAGTTGATATAGTTTGTAGGATGCTCTGCGCGGAATCCTTCCTTTAGTATTAACGCAGTATTAGGCGTGAAAGAAGTATGGAGCCTTTTATACATATTCTCAAGGACATACGTAGCCAATTAGATCCGTCCAGGAAGAGAAAGTTGTGTATTTTTGTATAACTTCAACTTTTTCTTTCACCAAAAAACACATGAATTCGTCCAATGAAACATCGCATTTTATAAATGTTGCAATACATAAGAAGTAATTTCTTCCTGATCTGCTGCTAAATTTAAATTAAACCAAAAATAAGGTGACTTGTCTTTTTTGTTTCATTTTCAATGAACGAGCATCACTCGAGCATCATTCGCGTACCCGTTGTTTTGCATACCAACTAGCCTAGGCGGATATTTGAGAAGTGAACAAAGAGTCAAAAACGAACTAGGCGGATATTTGAGAAGTGAACAAAGAGTCAAAAACGAACAATCGCATTTTCCAAAAGAAAATGTGTTGTCCTTTGTTCATGAGAACATGTCTAGACACTTTTTATGCCCCCGAAGGAGGGCATATAGTGATCGCACTGTCTGTCCGTCTGTCCGTCTGTCTGTTCGTCACACTTTGCGTTTAGGTTTCGAAAAATGCTCATAACTTCTATGCCGCTTCAGATGTAACCTTCATATTTGGTATGCATGTGCATATCGACAAGGCCTTTCCATACGCACACAAATTTTGACCACTTTGACCTTGACCTTGAACTTAGGGTCCGCGTTTAGGTTTCGAAAACTGCGTATAGGTTTCGAAACATGCTCATAACTTCAATCAAAGCGTTTTCGTGGGCATATGCCATCCTATGGTGACAGCTCTTGTTCTGTTTTATATCAATGTACGTGTCTATAATCTAGTGACAAGTTTTGATGCCATTTGGTGTTCAAGGAAAACATATCACTTATGATAAACGCAAAATCTGTAAGATGTGGGAAGAATAGGGCAGAGTGTTGTGAAGATCTGGCATTTGAAAATACAGTTTGATTTCAGCAGCTCATAACAGTTGCCAAAATGAGTATTAATGCTTTGCATCACATCCAACGACCCACATGAAAAGAAAAAAGAATATTTATGCCCCCCTTCGAAGAAGAGGGGGTTTATTGCTTTGCTCATTTCGGTCGGTCGGTCGGTCGGTCCACCAGGTGGTTTCCGGATGATAACTCAAGAACGCTTGGGGCTAGGATCATGAAACTTCATAGGTACATTGATCATGACTCGCAGATGACCCCTATTGATTTTGAGGTCACTAGGTCAAAGGTCAAGGTCACAGGTAAAGGTCACAGTTACTGGAAATAGGTATTTTAAGGATTTAGCATGGTTCAAACAAGGAAAACATCTACCGTTTATGCATGTTCTTTTTGTTACAGCATTTGCCTCCCTTTAATTCATTTAAAATCTCATTTTACAGCAGAGATTCCTAATCTGACCTGTAAATGAGCCCCAAATTTACTGCTAGTGCTAGGCTACCTTTCCCATTTGATATTCTTAAGTATTGGTATTGTAATGCTGCTGCTACTTGCCTACTGCTTTAACTACTACTACTGCTTCTACTACTACTAATTACTAACTACTAACTACTACTACTATACTACTACTACTACTACTACTTACTAACTACTACTAATCTCCTATACTACTACTACTACCTACTACTACTACTACCTACTACTACTACTACTACTACTACTACTACTGCTACACTACTACTACTACTTATACTTTTCTATACTACTACAATACTACTACGTAGACTACTACTACTACGTACTACTTACTACACTACTACTACTACACTACTGACTATCCTACTACTACTACGCTACGGCACCACCACCACCACCTCCAACACCACCACCACCACCACCACCACCACACCACCACCACCACCACCACCACCCACAACCACACCACCACCCAACCACCACCACCACACCACCACCACCACCACCACCACCACCACACAACCACCACCACCACCACCACCACCACCACACCCACCACCACCAACCACCCCTACACCACCACCACCACCACCACCACCACCCACCACTCACCACCACCACCACCACCACCACCACCACACCACACCACCACCCACCACCGTTCACAGTGACAAAAAACGTATTCACACAATGGCTGCTACTACAACTTATAGCCCATAAACAGCCCTTGTTTAATGGAATGTCCCAATTCGGACCTGAACATTTCTGGCATGTATGAAATATATTAAGATTGTTGATGCAATATTGAATGCTTTTAGTGAGTGGTGTGTTTTTTATGCCCCCCTTCGAAGAAGAGGGGGTATATTGCTTTGCACATGTCGGTCTGTCTGTCGGTCCGTCCACCAGGTGGTTTCCGGATGATAACTCAAGAACGCTTGGGCCTAGCATCATGAAACTTCATAGGTACATTGATCATAATTCGCAGATGACCCCTATTGATTTTGAGGTCACTAGATCAACGGTCAAGGTCACGGTGATCCGAAATAGTAAAATGGTTTCAGGATGATAACTCAAGAATGCTTAGGTCTAGGATCATGAAACTTGATAGGTAGATTGACCATGACTCGCAGATGACCCCTATTGATTTTCAGGTCACTAGGTCAAAGGTCAAGGTCACAGTGACCCGAAATAGTAAAATGGTTTCCGGATGATAACTCAAGAACACTTATGCATAGGATCATGAAACTTGATAGGTAGATTGATCATGACTCGCAGATGACCCCTATTGATTTTCAGGTCACTAGGTCAAAGGTCAAGGTCAAAGTGACCCGAAATAGTAAAATGGTTTCCGGATGATAACTCAAGAAGGCTTATGCCTAGGATCATGAAACTTCGTAGGTAGATTGATAATGGCTGGCAGATGACCCCTGTTGATTTTCAGGTCACTAGGTCAAAGGTCAAAGTCACGGTGACCCGAAATAGTAAAATGGTTTCCGGATGATAACTCAAGAACGCTTATGCCTAGGATCATGAAATTTGATAAATAGATTGATCATGACTCGCAGTTGACCCCTATTGATTTTCAGGTCACTATATCAAAGGTCAAGGTCACGGTGACCTGAAAAAGTTAAATGGTTTCCGGATGATAACTCAAGAACGTTTATGGCTACGATCATAAAACTTCATAGGTACATTGATCATTACTCGCAGATGACTCCTATTGATTTTGAGGTCACTAGGTCAAAGGTCAAGGTCATGGTGACCCGAACTAATAAAATGGTTTCCGGATGATAACTCAAGAACGCTTATGCCTAGGATCATGAAACTTCATAGGTACATTGATCATGACTCGCAGGTGACCCCTATCGATTTTGAGGTCACTAGGTAAAAAGTCAAGTTCAAGGTGACCCGAAATAGTAAAATGGTTTCCGGATGATAACTGAAGAATGCTTATTCCTAGGATCATGAAACTTTATAGGTAGATTGATCATGACTCGCAGATAACCCCTATTGATTTTCAGGTCACTAGGTCAAAGGTCAAGGTCACGGTGACCCGAAATAGTAAAATGGTTTCCGGATGATAACTCAAGAACACTTATGGCTAGGATTATGAAACTTCATAGGTACCTTGATCATGACTGGCAGATGACCCCTATTGATTTTCAGGTCACTAGGTCAAAGGTCAAGGTCACAGTGACAAAAATCATATTCACACAATGGCTGTCACTACAACTGAGAGCCCATATGGGGGGCATGCATGTTTTACAAACAGCCCTTGTTCAAGCATAATGTTGCATAACCTATCCCAATTAACCATCCACTTTGTCTCTATGATCAATAGAATGCCACCGGAACCACTTTTTTTACCTCGGTTGTTTTGTCGCTTTGGTAACGGCCCTGGAATACATATGTTATACACGGTTTATAATAAATTGTATATGCCGTATTTATCACAGAACAAATTTCTTCAAAATGTGATATTTGCCGATACCCTTCGTTCATGATCGTTGTGAATCACCGCTCGAGTTATATCATATTACGGCATAACCTATCAAGTGCATGAGTCAAAAAGAATTACACACGTTTTTGACAATTTAAACTTAAAGTTTCATTCTTATTTATATCCATGATATCAAGGGTTCGAGATAAAATGCGCCTACATTCAAAGTCACTATAAATGATTACCTTTTTCTTGTAATTGTTATGTTTCACCAGTTTCTATGTGTATATGAGTGATTTCGTACACTTGTCCGAAAATGACAAACATGTTAATGTAAAACGACATTTATCGTTTATTTTTAAAATATTCACATACTTAACCGTCAATGCGAACATACAAAAAATGAGCATTAAGATTAAGTGAATCGAAATAGTTTAAAGCGAGTGAGGTGAGACACCTGTTTGAATACAAGCCTTACTCGTTATAGGATTAAGATTAATTGAGACGCGTTTTGAGAAAACTGGGCATAATGCCTGTGCGTAAAGTGTCGTCCCAGATTAGCCTGTGCAGTCTGCACAGGCTAATCAGGGACGACACTTTCCGCCTAAACAAGATTTTCGGTTAGAATGGAATTCCTTCAAACTCTATATATTATAGTGAACGGAGTCAACGGAGTCAACGGTTATATTCAACGGGGAACCAGTTAAGCTAAGTTTACTGATCGGACACTAATTTCGACAAATCACGCCTGAAGATTGGCTCAAATTTCTAAAACAATGCTCACTCAATGTATGCGAGTGGGCCGAGTACCAAAACCGCGATTTTTGAATGTGTTACTGCGCCTTACCAACTGGGCTACATGTTGATGGCTCGACTACAATAAATGAGCAGCGCTTTGTGAAAAGGGGGTTTAATGCATGTGCGTAAAGCGTCGACCCATATAAGCATACGCAGTCCGCACAGGCTAATCAGGGACAAAACTTTCCGCCTAAACTAGATTTTTGATAAGAAGAGACTTTCTGTAAACGAAAAATACCATATAAGCGGAAAGTGTCGTCCCTGATTAGCCAGTGTGGACTGCAAATGTAAACAAGACAAAAGAGGACAACACTGAATGTATGAACCCATAAACGTGCGACGTTTCTTCAATATTTGTAAACAAATCAGTGCCGATACGAATGTGCATTTCCAGTAAGATTACATATATCCAATTGTAGTGAAACTACACAATCTTACATAAAATGTAAAACAAAAACTTGCGTCATTAAGACACTGTTGCCCCTACCGTCCACATTCAACTTTTTTTCTAAATGTTTTTCACAAACAAGTAGATTTAAGGTCGATTTTGTTTTATGATCTAAGTGTGAATTTGACACATATACGCAAAACTCTTATGGTGGTAGTTCGTGGTACGTTGTTTTTAAATTGCACTACGATTACCATCATTAAGTCCGGACAAGGCCTCTAAGAGTGAACTTGTTTTAGCTATGAGGATATACATATGCAGCGGACGGGATCTATTTGATAAACTGTGAGGACCGTAAAGGGTCATTCGTGTGAAGTTTAGTAAAAATCTTTTCAGCGCTTTAGAAGGCCACGAAATTTGAAGCAACACGATGGCCTCGTCTTGAAGACGGACTCCGAACAACCATTCAACTGGAATGCATTAACCCATTTATGCCTAGTGGACTCTCCCATCCTTCTAAATTGGATCAACTTATTTCCAAAATTAGGGATGTCTAGTATATTTATTACTATATTTAGAATATTTCTTACAGAAATTCCTGTGAGCAAACAGCGCAGACCCTGATGAGACGCCGCATCATGCGGCGTCTCATCTGGGTCTACGCTGTTTGCCAAGGCCTTTTTTGTAGACGCTAGGCATAAATGGGTTAATTCAGAGTTATATTTATACCAGATACATGTTTTGACAAAAACACGCACGTTCGACATTTCTTAACTTAAACTTCTACTAGGGCATATTTTTATAAACATATCGCTGTTTTCAATTTCAACCGTACCTTAATATATGTCTTGTTAATAAAGTTTCGTGTAAGTTTATCAAAATTACGCATGGCGTTACATAGATTATTTATTGAAACAGGCAGATGGGCTAGACCTACATCTATCCCGTTAGATCAAAGAAAGTGTACTGTTTGTAATAAACTCGAAGATGAGTTTCATTTCATTCTTAAATGTACGTTATATACATTATATACGGAACAAAGATCAAAATATATTCCATTGTATTACAGGCAAAGACCAAATATGTACAAATTTATCGAATTGGTAGCCTGCAAGGGCTGACGTTTATGCTATTATTACATGCATGTGTTTTAATTGACTTTATTTTAGAACATCTAAGGCCAAAAAAAAATTAGGTCCGTTTCCGGTCTCCTCGGAAAAAAACAGGGTCGGTAGGTAGGGATTTTTATATATATATTTTTTTGTCTTTTGTGTACTAGAATGGAAGACTACTAAAGCTTATAAGAAGAAATACATGTATATATATATATATATATATGCGTTGTGTGCTTGATATTACATCTTATATTGATAAATATATGTATAATATGTATAATATTTGCTTTGTTTGCTTTTAAAACGTTTAAAACAAGTACAAATTAATTTTTTTTCGGCAGCCCAATAAAAAGTTAAGGGTCGGCGCCGATTCGGGAGACACGGTCGGGCGACCGGAAACCGACCTATTTATTTTTTTGGCCTAACTGTCAACAAGTCTTTTACACGTCTGTTACTATCACAAACTGTTCTACTACCCTTAAACATATGATGTATATATACATGTACTAGTATCATACGAATATTTATCATTAAACCAACTATGTTAATCCGGATTAGTACAAAGACTTTGTATTAGTACATTTTGCTCATGGAGACCTAATAACTGTAAATTACAGTATATTTGGTATATTGCATTAAATTAAGTTAATTAGCCTCATACACGCTGACGTAATAAGGACATATTTAAATACACGTATACTTTCGATGCATCGTTGTAACCAAACGATTTTATTTCTTTGTTTAACTTTATTTTGTATAATCATAAACAGTGTATTTTGTAAACACTGTATCATGTATGCTTGCTTTGTCCACTTGGGCGTTTGGCCTTCTGGATGGATTGTTTAATAAACCATTAAAAAAAACTTAATTAAACGAGTCATGGCGATAACGTATGTGTACCAAAGACTGGTTTCCTGCAATATACATATTTAACCATTTAAAGTGATTCTACAAAATCACACTGAAAATGTAAATAACAAGGGTCATTAAGACGCCGGTGATACCACATTCCATTTTGCTCTCACAAATTCATTAATGACACAATAAGCTGTTGTATGGTGAAGATAGACGCCGAACAACCGCCCACCGAATCAATTGAGTCGTATTATATGGGGTTAATGCCATACTTATCCAGCTTAGCTCACGATCGATGTAAGCATTCGCGAAAATTGGTCAGGGGCTACCCCGACAGTGGCTACCCCGTCCCCGAAACCTCTGCGTGACGTTTTAAAGGGCAGGGTAGCTCCTTACCAAACTGCGCGAATGCACAATTTCACATGACGCGGTTGAAATCATATCACCATTAATGCTCAGATGAGCGAATGAAAATTGTAATGTAGTAGAAAGTCGTGATAGAAAGCCCAAGATGAAATGGAGATACGAAATAATGACACTGAAGTAAACCGCAAACACAATTGCCGTAGGTAGATCGATTATAAAGATACTTCAGTCTTATCATGATTGTTTGGGTCACTGATACACGCCATTTATATATGACAGAGATATCATCTTGTTCAATTTGTAACTCTACATTTATGTCAATGATGCTACAGAATTCGATAAATATAAGTTAATGATACATTAGTAAATAAGAACTGTGATGAAACGCAGATAGTATTTATGTTTATGCATGTTTTATGTTCAATTCGCAACTGTGCATGTATGTCAATAGTGCGAAGAAAACAAGTGAAAATAAGTTATTAATCGGTAAATATCTACTGTGAATAAATGCAGATAGCTAATGTTTTTAAACATGGTTTCAGCTTTGTAATTCAAGTCTAGTTAAACCCGTGTAACACCCACATACACTGCCTAACAAATTAGCATGTCGACGATGTTAGTTTGGAGGGTTTCTCGAGAGCCATAATTTTCATAATGTAACTAATTGAAATTGTTTAATTTTATTTTGTTAATACCTGCTAAATTGGCAATAAATTATCATCATATTCTTATTCTCCAAATAATTATGGTAGTTTGATTGCATACATCGTCGAAGATACTCCTAAATAAGTGATGGAAACGGATGGGCGCCGTTTTACTACTTTTAAGGTATATTTTTATATCAAGTAATTAAATTGCCGTTGTACCGTAATTAAATGTAAAACACTAACTGCTTTATTTCTTATCAACAAAACAAGTTTCTGAATAAATTCTATGTCTTTCTTTTATTTTTCTATCAAAATACTATATTACGCCAACTCTAAATATATTAATAAATCTCAATTGTTCATTCGAATCTAGCCGCAGAGTGCCTTTAAAAAAAAAACACCTCAATTTATATTGAAATATACATACACATCAAATAATAATACTTCTTATTTTATGCTTTCCGGTGATTTATAGAGGAATATCAGTGAAATAAAACGGATAATTCACTGTTTAAAACAGTGAAATATAACAGTGAAAATTATCGATAATTTTTACTGTTTTACTGTTAAATGACGTTTATTTTTTTAACGAAATGACGCCAATATTCAAGTGAAATTCTTCAGTTAAGCATTTTATGTTAAGCATACTCATTGTGATCAATATAAAACATTCATACATGCGTGCAAAATATAGTAATAAAGATAATAGTAAATTACTCGTGAGAGTATTGTGTGATTATGTACGCACTGAATTGAGTATTCATACTCATATATATATATAAGCACAGAACAGATGAAATAGCATTAAAAACACATTTCATAATCATTTATAATACACTGAAAATGTTAACAAAAATCGGCGTCAACAGATAGAAACACCGTACATTAATTTTATATCAAACGGTAAATAAATAACCATTATAAAAGTTGATTTAAACAAAAATAAAATTATTTCTTTTCTTAAGGCGTGTGATACAGTAAATTGCTAACTTCCGAAGGGTACTTTACATTATTTCTATTTTAGAGTTTCAAAAATGTATGCATACTTGGTCTAATTGAATAGTGCTTTGATATTTGGATCTTTCTTCTTAATAAAATTTAATATGTGATTGTTCAAAGAGTTCTTTCTGAATAGTTGTTAATTGGTGATTGGCTGACCGCTTATGTATTGTTTCAATGACACTCCCCAGAAATGGTGTGACCAAATTATCCACGCTGTAACCCATTTACCGAATGTTAATGATTGAGAACCCTGATTAGACTCCCGTGACCATTTGCGTGTATGTTATTGATTGCTAACCTAGATTGCACTTTTGGTGATAATAAGATAATATTCTAATTATCATACTCGAGCAGTTCAACGGATATAATAGATGATTTAAAAAGATTATAATTCCCGCGGCAGTACTTTTGACCATAATTACAAAGTTTATCAGCTTAGAAATTGTGTTTAGTAAACATCTTTGAACAACATATTCATTCGTCCAGAGTATCTCATCTTTGACCTTTCACGTTATTGATCTAGTCTACTTTAACAATGAATGTAAAGATACGTCTGATGTTTACAAAAAATCTTAAAATATTTTATTTATTTATTTACTCTTATATTATTTATAATTGAACACATACTAATAATTTTCATATTCTAAAATTATGGCTTATACATCAAAAGATTTATTATTAAATATACTTCTATTATTTGTTTTACATTATTAAAACATCGAAAACATTAAAACATTATTAATAATTTCTAAAAATGCAATTATTATAATTAATGGGCCGAAAACGATCCAAAGCAATACCCGCTCGCCAGATCGCTTATGATTTAACACCAATACCCGAAGCGGCAAATTACAAACATTTAGGTATAATACAGTCGATCAGTGGAAAATACCCTAACGACATTGACGCTGTGAAACAGACAATAAGAGGAACGTTCCTTTCCCTCTCGCAGAAAGTGTCCGGAAGGTCCGGAGCAAACCCATACACCGCGATTAAACTGTACAAGACCGCAGTCATACCCAAAACGCTGTTTGGCTGCGAGCTGTGGAACAGTATCTCCATTGCCGACATATTACAACTCGAGGTAGCCGACCACTTTTGTTTGAAACGTGCCCAAGGCCTCCCCCATCTCACGCGCTCAGACATGGTGCTCGGCCTTGCGGGAATGACTTCCATCGAAGCGCTTATCGACCTGCAAAAATTAGCATTCCTTGGCTCACTATGCCACGCTCCTACAGGCGAACCGTGCCGTACGCTTTTTATTTTAAGACTGTGTCAGTTTGACTTGTGCGAAAACCGGAAAATTGGCTTTATTCCAGATATTGTGAAAATTCTGCAAAATACAACCTTGAAGACTACTTAACGACCTTTAAGACCAACAGCTTATTCCCGTCAAAAGAGAAATGGAAATCTGTCTGTAAAAAAGCAGTGCGCCAACACGAAACCAGTCACTGGCGTATGAGGCTCGAACAACATAAAGATTTTTCGCTTTTCAAAGAAGTACACAAGAGCCTGGAACCGGCTACCATATGGAGAGTCGCGAAGATCCGCCCAGACAGCTTATCGCTCATGAAGTTCCTGTCTCGGTTATGCTGCAAAAAACCTCCTGAACAACCCGTCCTATGCTCAAAGTGCACACACCATCATATGCACATCGAAGTGGTACACGCACTTTTTGAGTGCCCCTTTACCGACTCGCCTGCTCGTCTACAAACGTTCATAGAAACCGTTCGGCCACTAAGCGCACCACTGCACGAACACTTGAAAAACGTAGAGCCTGCAACACTGGTGTTGTACCTGATGGGTATGATCGATGACGTCATAGCAGACTTGATGCCTATAGAACTCTACCCAGAGTCTTTGATTAACTGCGCGAATTTTCTACAATCGGTACTCTCTAGTCATCAAGAGAACTCCACGCATTTCGTCGAACCCTAAACATGGCACTTCCAAATTTCGCTTTCTTTATTAGTGAAGTGCATTGGACGCTGATTAGGGTATAAATATGACGCGTTCAAAGAACTGAGAAATAAAGTACACCCTTGCGACTTCCAATGTCATTCTTGGAAACTAATTATGTATTTACATGCATATATACATGTATATAACAATTTGACTTAATCTCTAATTATTTACATTGACTGTCTTTTGTATTTGTGCTATGTTTGTATCGTTTGTGTGTATCATGTACATCTTCAGAAAATGGAGGCAATAAAGATATATATAATATTTTATTACAACATAATTGGTAATTTCTGATATTCAATCATTATATTTAATTTAAGTGGGGCTGTAACGTTTCACCTTGATATAAGTATTATTATTTTAATAAAAACCTAAGTTGAAAATAAAACTGTATTTTTCCTTTTTAAGAAATAATATTTTCATCTATATCGAGCACACACAAAAACACACAAACACTTTGATAGATTCACAAACACTTTGATATATTGAATCGTCTAAATAACAACTAAATTTTAACGTAGGTAAAGCGGCATAATTGATTTTATAAATATCATGAACGACCCGTTATTTATAATACTTCAGTACAAAATATACTACTCATTAGCAGCACTAATGATTGCAACATCTTAAAGCGGGTATATACGATTTTTTATATGTGTTTAATTGTAATATATTGACAAAATATGTTACAATAACACAAAATAGGCAAGAAAAATTATACATTAAAGCCGAATTTCATAAAATGCAGCAAAGACAAATTAGCGCCCCGAGCCGATAGTGACGTACATATTTTCCTACAATAACCGAAGCATTCGTCCTTGTATTATAAACCGTTAAACTACGAGGGGTGTTCCAGAAGTTCGTGGATTTTCGCTATAACTTATTAGTTTGCTGGTAAAAGTCAATGAAATTTACATATTATACAAACCAATTATCACGGACTTTATATATAAGCTAAAAATGCATGAATTCCATAAAGCGCGTTTCAAACGCGTTGCCACAGAGACCTCAGTAACGACATGCGGCGCACGCGTATATTTTATAATAAGTATAAGCGTTACGCGAATTTAAATTTGGTTTAAATGTCGTTGATAAACAGAATTTACGGCAAATTTCACGTTACAGCGCCTAAGTCCTCCTTACAGCCCGGATTTGGCCCCTATGGACTTCCGCGTCTTCCCGGAAGCTAAATCACAGTTGCGCGGTATTCGCTTTGCAAGTAAACAGGAACTTACAGTTGCAGCAAAGCGAATCGTGTCGTCTTTTGACGCTGACTGGTCTAGAGACACTTTTGACAAGTGGATTTCCCGACACATAAAGTGCATTCGCTTTGGAGGTGATTATGTGGAAAAGATTTGACAGTTGTTAACGTCATAACGTCATTGACGTTGAACAGAAACGTTACACGTGCGTCGGTGTGCGCATTGTGCACATGTTTAAATCTCTGATATATATTTATTGTTTTATGTATTTCCATGATATTTGGAGAGTAGATTTGGAAAGGACGAAATATTCTTAACATGCTATTTGTTTGTCCATTTATGTTACCAAATGAAAGTTATAGCGAAAATCCACGAACTTCTGGAACACCCCTCGTAAGTTTAGATGCACATCGTACATGTATTGTATACATGCTGGCGAATTCGGCTGTACAGTCGTTTTCAATTTCAGAATTAAATATCTGGCTTATTTCGTATTTTTCGACACATGTTATTCTTAACTTTTTTTAAAATTTATAATGAAATATATATTTATAATAAGTTTTTTACACAGTTTATATGAATTCATAACCATTTGACAAAATCGTGTATACCCGCTTTAATATATTTACATTAAAACATGCATTGACCAACTTTGGATAAAAAAGGTGCAGGGTGCCGCAGTATCCGGGGCTAATTGAGGAAGGGTTACTGCCATTATAAAAGTCGCATTCTGAAAAACTAGGCATAATGCATGTTCGTAAAGTGTCGTCCCAGATTAGCCTGTGCAGTCCGCACAGGCTAATCAGGGACGACTCTTTCCGCCTAAATTGGATTTTTGCTAAGAAGAGACTTCATTTAAACGAAAAAAAATTATAAAAGCGTGTGACATAACGGTATATGCATATTGTTTATTCTTATGATAGAAATTTAAGTACAGATAGATTTAATACTAGGGAAATATTTTAATAATATGTTTGAGTAATTAATTAGTAACTGTTATAATTACTAATATGCAAGAAAATGTTGAAAGGTTATTTACATCAATATTTCTATCTTATACGTAAACAGAAGTTAAAAGTTGAAAGTGATCAAACTAATTGCGAGTTCAACTTGTAAAGTAGCTGTATGTTGTGGGTATTTAGGAATTAACATAACAGATGTCTTCGGATGGGGTATGTAATGAAGTTTGAAAATTGATTATGGAAGTATGGTTTCATTTTTCCAATGTAGTTCAATTATCGGGAACATCTGTTGACATGGTCTTAGTTCTTGATTAACAATTTGGCTCGTTGGTCAACATTACTTCAAACCAATACATAATTCAGATATGATACTTATATAAGGGTAATTCCAATTTCCCAAAATACATAACGATACAAGTTCGGATTGAATGTGTATCGAATGTGTATCGGGGTTTACATAATTGATTATAGAAGTGTTAGGTTTCATATTACCAATGTGATTTGTCCATAGAGAGCATCTGCTTGTATGATCAAGTATGCTAATGAAATGAGGTCTCCTGTTCCCAAAGTGATAATTGTGTATTGCACTCTACTGCTGTGGCATGTGATAGATGTATGTGCGATCCATCCAATCAACAAGTGTTATTCGAAGGGGTGGGTTTAGTAAATCGGGGGAAGAGTAACAGTCAACTAATCGAGAATGGGATAAGACATATCTACATTTTATGTTTATTTTCCTGAGAATAAAATGCTGTGTGGTTGTTGTGAGAAATTCATTCTGCGGTTAGATTTGTCACGTTTTCTTGACGTGGCGGCCATATTGGCCGCCGCGCTGTAAAATTGTATTTCACGAACATTAGCAAGCGTTGTATTAGAGAATATTCAACAAAAATAAATCGCGATGAAAACAGAAATGAACTTTGTTTGTCACTGTGTGTTCTTCACGAACAATGTGTAATTACGCTACAAGCGGAAAGTGTTGTCCCTTATTAGCCTTTGCAGACTGAACAGGCTAATCTGGGACGACACTTTACGCACATCATTATGACCAGTTGTATCAGAATACGACTCAAATAGATAAACGGTTTCTTTTCAATAACTTCAATAGGGAAGGAAATAATTTGATGAACATCGATGCGTTTTAGTTTTGTAGTTTAACCCGCAAAACAAATGTTGGATTGAATTTGAGAATGGTGAAAAGAACTGTTACTGAAAATAGAAAAACGAATTCATTTAAATACGTTTTGTTAGGCTGGCTGTATTTTGAATTGATGCTGTGTTTACCTAGCGTAAATGCATACGTAGCAAAGTATTCTATTTGGAGCCAGTTGCGTAAAGGTCACAGTTTCCAAAATAAACTGTTCGTGGGCATTGCCGTTGCTGTATAATCCGTAGAACAGTATTATCAGATACCAAACACGTTTCAAATGACACTGATACAATTGTAACTAGAGTGACTCTACGTATGGTAGGGACTCTTATTTCCATCCCACAAAATCACACACACCGTCGTGAAAATGAGTGAAAATCGAGCGTTCCGATTGAATATTATTGGCGTTATTAAGCAGCTGTGAGAATCACGCCTGGGTAGTTTAAGCGATAAGCATAAGAATGCAAAAGTTAACAAGAAATATCGAATGACTTAAAGTGTTGAAGACCACCAGGTCATTTTGTTGAAAACCTGTTTAAATAATAGTCGGAACCTACATTCGTTTAAAATCGGTATTTTGTCCTAGTATGTACGTAATTTAGCGTTTACGGAATACATAACGTTTGTTTCGACGACATAATACTTTTTTCAGTTAGTTTAAGATGACATTAGCTTATTTATTTCAAGGACAAACAACACCAGTATTGTTCTTATGCCTGCTTATAAACAGCATAAGTTGAAATACCTATCCTGAGCGCACAATTGTAATAAGCAACGCAAAATGATGTTGCCGACAATGTAGTAATTAACAATTAACAAATAAAAATGATGATTGAAACATAATTTTAAACAACGGAAAAACAATCCAAATGGCCATCGACACAATACGAAGGTCCCCAAGGCAATAACATTTGACTCGAAATCATCATATTCAACTGGATAATTACATAGTTATGATCATTACTAGGTTTTTGCGGCCATCTTTAAAAGCAAACTTTCCGGAGGTGCAATATCGGTATATTAACCTGACTATATGTCACAGCGAGACGTTTGTTCAAATCGCTAAGCTGATACGCGTCACGGGTAGCGTGTATTCACACACTTTGTCTATATTTCTTGACACAAACTTTGTCTGGAAAACAAGGCGAGTCAATAGATGTGACAGAATGTGACATATGTACCCTGTAAATGCTTTTTTAATGTGAGGGACATAACATAATAGGGAACTAGAGAAAAATAAATCAGTACAAGTAAAAAGAGAAATTAATAAAATAGAATCTGTAGTTTTTACCTGAACATTTCAATGTTAAAAAAGGGAGTTGTACGCGACACCTCGTCTGATCATTTGAAATTATAAAACGAATTTATATTCAAATCATCATAGCCATGTAAATGTAACATGAGCGGAAACAGATATTCACCATTAAGGAAATTATTTGTGACAATCGCCAATCCCCATGGAGCAGTTTTTTTTAACTCGATACATCGTCTGGCCTTTGAGATTTTAACGCTTTTGCAGCCCTTATATAACTTTATTTATGTAACTTTATTTTGATGGGAGAGAACCATATATGGGGTGACTTGAAACTAGACCGCACGGATCATTTGAAGAGCTTTACTTAAAATAGTATAGTGTACAAAATAATAAAGACCCCGCGTTTCCCCGTTGATAAAAGGCTATGCATCTAAGACCTGATAATTTGTTCCTCACTTGTTAGCTACGACTTTATTGAACATAAAATCATATTATTTTGTATGTTATTGTTCTTAATACCATGGGCTTCATGTAATATAAAACTTAGGATTATATCAATGCGTTGACTTATATAAAATTACTGGGTAGGCAATATCTGTTTTTGAAAATGAGAAGAAGTTATATTTTATCTTGAAGGTTGTATACATTCTTTAAGTTTTATTGCCGAATCGATGTTAGCTGTAATTATTTCTTATTTCTTTTTTTCAAGCTTTCTATCTGTAGGCAATAACTTAATATAACCAATATGTAATTGATGTCACACACAGCTTTATTATTGTTAGAAAAAGATCCTTACATGTGTACAGTACTGTTTTATTGATTTTGCCTTTCTTATTTTTGTTTTGTTTTTATTGTTGTTGTTGTATGTTCACACTAGCAAAATATTACTGATGAAAAACTAATTTTTTAACTGCAGATTACTTAAATAGTTCGAAAAGGGTTTCTCGTTATTTCTTTTTTAAATGACCTTTATTAGCAATAATTATTATGCTTTTATACATGTTGTTGTTAATTTGGTAATCTTAATTTTTGTTTGTTTAATGTCACATCAAAATTTTGTAGTGATTTTAGCGAACTGTTGCTATTTTGGTACGTTAAGCTTTGTTTATGTAATTTCTTCAATTTAACCTTTGAACTCGTTGCCTGTGACATGATATCCGTTTAGAATAGTTCGTGTCATCCCTATCAGATTTCCTCCTTAATTGCAGATATTTCAGGAAATGGTGTTATAATATGATTAATATGCCTCACCTGTTGTCACAATACATCTTTATTCGTTGAATAATGTGACCTGTGAAAGCTTATCAAGACTTGTTATGTTCTGTTCATAAATATCAGATAACTTTAAGCCTAAACTAAAAAAACGCGATATCAGTTGATGAAAAAATCGAGTTTTTACTCAAAAACGGTCATATTGTGTAAGGTAAGTTACGATATAAACATATCTTGTAATAGTCGAACATGGTCCTTGTTATAATTTGAAATGTCTAAGTTTGATTTTTGTACTATTGCACAGAGTGTATTCAACACATTGTGTAGAAACTTGCGACGGATCGCATGGAAGAGAAGATAAACATTGTGTGATTTAAATTTTAAATTTTCTGGATCCAAACTGACAGTTTCCAAATGCATGAAATGGATGTTTATGTTCTTGTTAACTGTGTTATTAAATTCAGAGATCTTTTCTCAATGTGTTTTGAATAAAACAAGCATAAAAAGTACCAACAATGCTTGAAAACAAGTTAACACGACTGAAACTATCTTCGATTCTACTAAGGTCAGTTCTTCTGGCATCAGATTTCCAAGTGAAATGCCGTTTGAAATAGTAAACGCAGTGCCGCTTCTTCTTAACACGTCAGCGTTCTAAGCCGTTCACCGAGCAACGTGCATACCGAGACTGTGCAGGTTTCATTCGCGCTTTTTAATACGTTGTCACGAAGTTACGACGTTGTGTTTCATAATTGAACAAAGTTTATACGATGCTACCTACAGAAGCTTACTTCAGGCGGCAAATGGAATAAAAATTCCGGTAAAATTTATCACATTGGCCATTATGAGTTTAGACCGCCTGATCCTGTTTGCCGACAACAGAATGTACATCCGCTATATTACATACAGCAGGGCAAGAATGTATTTGTCTTCGTTTGGATCATGTTTGTTTCGTACATTTCTACAATCGACAGTTATGTGTGTGACCCCTTTTCTTACGAATTTTCGAATTCTTGTTTTGCGCACATTGTGTTCCACGCCGGCACCCTTTGTCTTATTGTGATGTTTCGTACATAGCTTACATATTTATAATAATCACAATCAATACCATTGGAAAAGTAAACGGTGGGATAGTCAAGAAATGCTGAGTTCAAGAAATGTTGGGAAGATCTGATCAATGCACTGCGTTAGTTTGGCTTTACATCATATCAATTACACTGTCAATTATCTGTGTGGTCATTGTTATTGTTATCAAATACATTACAAAAAACCGTATGCATTCGAACATCGTTATAAACCTTTTTCATTTGAGCAACGCCACAGCTGAACCCTGCTTGTATGTGTTCTGATTCCGACAATGCAGACTGGAGGTTCCACAAATGACCTCCATCTGTGTACCGAAGCTGAAACCACGTGTTGAAAGAATGCGGATAGAAATAGTTAATATAGTGGTTTATGAACCAAGGCAAGAAAATTGAATCATATACCTGCAACTGAATCGATGTTGTACATGATGGAAGTACTACGTCGCTGAATAAAAACTTGTACACTACAACATGATTGAAACGTTTGATTCAAATTATCCATCGTGAGCGAGTAAATGCAATATTAAGGCTCGACGTTTGACGATAGATAATGTTTGATTAAACAAAACTATACGAACGAAGGTTATGATAACATCAAATAAACCTTGATAAGTGGTTAATCATTAAATATTGTAATACGAACAGTTCAACAGTGTCCCGGTTCTGTCTTGGGCATTCACATATTTACAGAGCATATACGCAGATGACAAACTAGGTCACAACCAAACATTCAAAAGAGGAAAGTAAAGTGATTTGTTCACATGAATGATGCTCATATCCCCGTCGCATTGTGATGCACTTACGAAATTGCAAGAATGCAGATACAAATGCGCAATGGATGGAACAGGAAATCAAAACATAGGAATGACGTGGTTTGTAAATAAAGATCACAGTGATTTTTTCTCCGCAAACTGCGGAAATATAATAAGAATCGAATCGAAGCACACAGGTAAAATCTATTGTGTAGTATAGTTTATGGAAACACGTATTTGCCATGGCATTAACTACGATAAATTTAAGTAATAAATAAAATAAATGCATATAAAAACAGTTGCTTTTTGTGTTTTTACTTCACCTTTTTCTTCGTATTTAACTATGTAGTAACATTACTTAAATAACATATGAAACAGTCCTACACGACGTAAGGAACATGAATTACGTTCTTCCCGTCCAGCACGTTGACAGCAATATGTAAGGAACCGCAATTACACACATGCAAACTACTAGATATTTTTCTTAATGTGTATGAAATGAAGATAATTAAGTAAACCTGTTTTCTTCGTTAAGTAATCGCTTTAAAGTGTTGTATGCACTCTTATCACTGTGTACTGGAATTGCGACACCTGAAGGTTTTCATGGGATGGAATGAGTGGGGAGATCGTATGTAGACGCGATACTTAAGTTTGAATACAAACTGATAATTTAAAATAACTGTTCGACACTTCCCACCTTCATGGCATCGCAGACTATGATAATTATGCAGGGAAGTATTGTCAACATGGTAAATTTAAGCAGCTGACAGCGGTGGTCCCTCAGCGACCTGTAGTGGACGCAAAGCATATTATTTATTTTATCGGTTTCCTTTTTATACATTTTCATTTTCTAGAACTATTCCGCATACAACTGTGTTCTTGCTAAATTAATTAATTGGCATTTAAGAAATATGTTAGACATCTTTATAGCAGTCTCAAAAACTAACTTTTACAAATAACAACAATAAACAAATAAAACACCCTCAGACAAGAAGAACTGTCAGCCGATCGAGTCAACAAGAGCAAATATTGATGCTTTAACATTAAATGTCATTTGCTAGTAACAACACATCAGCATAATGACCATGCCCAACTCTTTCATTGCAAGTCAGTTTGTATAAAGGTCCTTAAACACTTATGTGCCACTTTTTGACTACAGGTTAAGCATGTCAACAGATTCTAAAAATCTTACGTACGACTTTAGAATCTTAAGTTAAGTTTTATAACTGATTTTTAAACACGTATGCGCGACTTTTTCATGACAAGTCTTGTATTTAAACATATCCATAAACATGTATGTACCGCTTGTGCTCATATTCACGTATTTGTTAAATATGTATGTATTAAAATGTTGACATTAAGATGCTATGTACTCGATTTAAGTGTCTTGTATGAAAATTTCATATACATACCGAACGATATACAGTTCTGTACGACTTAACTCCGTACAAAAACTGTTGAATATGTCACAAACCAGTATACTGCAAATGACATGACTTTTAAGAGATAATTTATGTGTCTATATGTGTATACTTTTCAAATGTCCTCCATAGTTAGGTAGTATATATATAATGGCAATGAGAACTGAATATAAAGACAATTTGCAATCACCATCATATTAAATGAATACTGTTGGAATATCGAATTCCTATCTTATTAAGAATATAATTTCATTATGGAAATTCCCTGTACAAAACTTTTGATTTGACACTATATACAAATTCTAAATATACAATAAGATAATTCATGAAATTAAATAAAAAATAAATCTGCGAGCAATACTTTTTACTCACGAATTAGGTAGTCATAAAGACAGCCCTGTTGACCCGTACTTTGTTGTTTATGCATTACTTGTTACCCTAGCAGTTCACACGGTGTCAACAACTCTGACCTAAACATGGGTATAGAGCACTTATGCGCTTTTTCGGCGTAGTTGTTTTACCCAACTATTCACTTTAAATGACTTTTACATAACGCCAGCAGATTTGAGATAAAACCTCTGAACTTTGGCTTCAGCACTGTGTCTGTGCTCAGCGCAAAGGATTTGAAACTATTCATTGTAATGAATTCCGGACTACACTCGGTATGTTCAAACGACACAAATTGTGGTCCTGTTACAATTACGTGATAAAGTTCATCTCGCAGAATTTCAGGGTCAGTACTCGTTCACTAAATCGTCCGGGGAATATACAGTTAACTATCGATTAACACAGTTTTGCTGTCAAGATGAGAAAACAAACAAATCGTATAGTGTCACAATAAGAGGAAAATCGTTTAATTATCCAGCAACAAATGTTTGCCGTACTTGGTCAGCACGTCTGGAAATCGTTCCTAAACGCCTGGATAGGCTGCCCTTATTTACAAGTTTACTATTTTGAAATCAATTTTGTACCAAAAAGCATTTTGCTAAAATGTGCCATTTACAATTTGCAATGATATTTTCAATGACCCTCGTGATGCGAAAATGGGACTTATTCCATATGCGCCCATCACATGTATAGCCCACTCAGCCTGCGCATCTCTCAGTCTGGTCAGGAGATACACAATGAGACCATATTGGGTGATTTTATAGCGAACAGCATCGCCTCTGACCAGACTGCGCAAATGCAAAGGTTGGGCTTAAGATACGCTTAGATACGCTGGCCGAAACGCAGTTTATCAATTTTCGCATGTCGCGGCTTTGAAAGTGTTATTTAAATGTGTCGAAAGAAAACTGCGTGTAAATCAAATATTAAAATACGATATATTTCAATGATGATGAAATACACTAATCATAAGGCATGTGAGGACACATATGATGTGAAATCCCGTATTATAATTTGTATATACTTACACTTATGTGTGGTACTCCCGTAGTTTAATTTTTATCTACTTACACTAATGTGTGGTTGGACAATAATAACACACATTTCAGGCGGTGAATATGCGACTAACAAGTTAACAAACACAATAGTTTAACTTTTGTTTTCAATTTAGTTATTTAGAAACGTAAATTGCAAATTTCGTTTAAAGTCTAGCGATTATGTACAATTTTTGTTGTTGTCTATAGTATACCTGTAGTAATTGGGAAACTCATCTTCAACGTTTTATTAATGTAGAACTGTGAATGTTAACAAACTTAACCTTCACCACTTCACAACACTAACCGCAACACAACACACCTTTTTACACCACTCTACACCTCACCATACCTTACCACACCACACTACACCACACCATACCTTACCACACCACACCACACCACACTACGCACAACACATTACACCACAAAACACCACACCTTACATCACTACATCATACCATATCACCCCAGACCTCACCACACCTTACCACACCACACATTACACTGCATCACACCACATTTTACCGAACCACATCAAACCACACCACACCGCACCACACCACACCTTACCACACCACTGCGCACCGCATCGACTCTTACCACACCAGAGCTTATAACACAGCACCTTACTGAACCTCATCACACCATACCACACCACACCTCACATCACCACACCACAGCTCACATCACCGCACCACACCACAACACACCTTAGGACACCACACCACACCTTAAATCACTGAACCACACTACACCACACCACACTTCACTACACAACATTGCATTGCGCTACACTAAGCGATCGAGCACAAAATCAACAATTTGTCACACGCTCTTAATCGTGATCTTTCTTTGAGAAGTCAGTCTTCGATACGTTGTGTTGCGTGTCATTACGTTATTATATGCTGCTTTGGGTTTGGTTGCAATTTGTTCACGATTTAAAAAATATGACACGATGTTATATCCCGTTCAGATATCCAATCGAGTAGAAGTATTTCACATTATTCATCGATTGGTTATTGATTAGACTTACTAGTATTTCAATACATTTTAAATACACTGCTTAAACCATACAGGAAATACAAAGGCATACAAATCCTTTTTATATTTATTCACATGTCCTTGTCAAAGATATCATTTTATTGTCTTGAAAAGTTAAAAACTGCTAATATACCATAGTAGAAGAAAACAAGATTCGAAGAATCTTTTAACATGATAATACTACTACATGATATAATAATGTTGTGGCTGACCTGCTGGACTGTTGTGTGTGACCTGGCGGAAGCGCGTTGGGAGCATGCGCAGAGAGACGAGGCGCCGAGCAAATAAAGACGATCTGTGAAATTACCTGTTATATTTAAATCATTAAAGTGTTGTTATATCCTTATCAGTCTGTGTTGTCAGTACGAGTGAAATAAGAGTATTTACATCATTGGCGACGAGGTTAATTGCGGAAAACACCGGGAATCAGGGTGCACTAGAACTATCGCAGTTTGCGGTGGTACACAGGGGTGCTGCGCAGTTTGTGCAAGGAATCTTCTAGCCATCGTAGGTTGCGGAGGTGCACAGAGGTGTTGCAGTTTGCAACAAGGGGCTCTACTACAGTGATAAGAAGGAGGGAGGTGCTTGGAACGCGGCTGCTCATATACGTCTAACCAGTTTGGTTGGTATGTATAGTATGGTGGGCTTTTGTTGCCATTAATTAATTGGACAAGAGAACATTTGCTAACATTGTTATTAAAAATAATAAATAAAAACTTGGTTTTAATACATTGTTTTTACTATTTTGGTAACCTCAGATTGAAATTAAAGAGTACAATATATACATAACACAACTCTGTATCGTTTAATTAGACTTGCAACACACCCGTGCTTGTTTCATCTAGTTCTTAAAATAATTAAAAATGGTTGTTCGAATTAATACTGCATCAGAGGCAGAGTTACGTGCAATTCCGGGGGTGGGACAAAAGACTGCAAAGGTTATTGTTCGATTAAGGGAAAAATATGGGACTATGACACCAGAGTTATTGTCCTTAGCATTGGGAAGAACTGTCCCCAGCCATGTGCTGCAGCTTGTGGAGTTTCCAGAGGCAGAGCAGGATTTCAGTTTAGTCGTTTCAGATGACCTTAGCGAGCAGTTTGCAGAGGTTGAGCAGTTTGCTCTCTCACTACCAGCAAGTGTACAGGTCCAGTCCCCAGGTACAGCCAAGCTGGATGTTGCAGCAAGGCTTAAAAGCACATGCGCTGCCACCAAATTAGAGAAAGGCCAGCAGCAAGTCGAACAGAAGCCTAATCTGAAAAATGTTGACACTTTGCAGCCGAAGAAAGATGACAAACCATGTAAGCCCTTGGAGCGACAAAGCGGTGCGAGATTCAAGAAACACGAGACTAGTGACTCCGAGGGTCATTCACCGGTGCGAGCGGAGAAATGGCGTAAAGCTAAAAAATCCAGGACATCTGGCCATTTAAGGCGTCGCCATTCCCACGATAGTTTATCAAGGGAAGACGACGACAGCGACTGCGATGACAGACGGTCGGTTCGCAAACATACCCGCCAAAGTCATGCTCCATCCGGTGGGAGGTCAAAGCGCAGGAACCACTCCAGCGACTCAAGTTTAAGATCGGGGTCGAGACACGGTGGTAAAGAAAGGAGGAGTCATGATAGTTTATCATGGGAAGACGCCAGCAGCGGCTCCGGAAATGACTGTGATGACAAACGGTCATTACGCAAGCGCGAGGAAAGGCAGTCCAAAGGTAAAAAATACAGGACATCTGGCCATGTTAGGTATCGCCGTTCCCATGATAGTTTATCAAGGGAAGACGACGACAGCGACTGCGATGACAGACGTTCGGTTCGCAAACATACCCGCCAAAGTCATGCTCCATCCGGTGGGAGGTCAAAGCGCAGGAACCACTCCAGCGACTCAAGTTCAAGATCGGGGTCGAGACACAGTGGTTAAGCAAGGAGGAGTCATCGTCATGGGCATGGTCGCCGTAGGTCAAGGTCATCAGGATCCAGGTTCTACTATCGGTCGACTTCAGAATCTGGTAGTTTATCGGAGGATGATTACCACTCTAGAGTCCATGGTGATCCCAAGAAGATGCCGAAGAACCTACGGTATGATGGACGTACCAGTTGGCTGTCATTCAAACAGAAGTTTGACAGCTACAGAAAGGTGTACAAATGGTCTGACCATGAATGCCGGGATTACCTCAACTGGTGCTTAGAAGGAAAGGCTCTGGACTACTTTACCATTGAGACGCGCATGGGAGAAAGTTTTTCTTTCCGTGACATTATGAGAAAGATGGAAGGGCGCTTTGGTTCCAAGGAACTACCCGAAACCAGTAGAGCCAAATTCCAGCAGGCTACACAGCAGCCGGGGGAATCCTTAGAAGATTGGGCGGATAGAGTGTTAACTCTGGCAACGCCTGCTTTTAGGGACCTTCCAGATCAGTTTGGTCAACGGGAGGCAGTTTCTAGGTTCTGTCAAGGTTGTATTGACAGGGAAGCGGGAAAGCACGCCTGCTTCGAACGACCACGAACGATTCAACATGCTCTTGATCTGGTACGACATCATCAGTATGTTTCGCAAGTGGTTGATGGCAAGAAGGTCAGGAAATATGACCAAGAAGTCACAGTCAATGCGGTTCAGTCCCCGGCAGACGTGAGAATGGAGAGTCTGGAAAAGGCGATTGAGCAGTTAACTTGTAAGTTTGAAGCTAGTTTAGCATCAAACAGTTCAACAAGTAACAAGGACAGGAAGTTCCCACAGAAGACCTTTAGATGTTTTCATTGTAATGGCAGGGGCCATATGAAAAGAGACTGTAGGGAGTATCAGGAATCCCTTAAACAAAAGTCTGGAGGTCAAGTGGTTGAAAGGAGTCCACAGAAGCCTTTAAACTCCAAGGGGCCGGTGGCGTAGGCCAGGCACCGCAGCCCGATGTAGAACGAGGCCATTTGTTAGCGCCGGTTGAAGTGCAGCAGGAGACTTCATCTGGATTGGCGGCTGAAAAAGGAGACAAATCCGGATCAGCAAGTGGAGGGGAGACGATAGCAGTCAAGGTCGTGACGGCAGGGTCGTCTTATGTGTATATGTTGGTGGGAGACCGGCAGGTTAGGGCTCGGGTAGACTCTGGAGCGGATATATCCATACTGTCTTCAGAAGTTTATGACCGGTTAAAGCGGAAACCAGGCAAGGTCAAGGATATCAACATGCAGCTTGCTGATAAGAATTCTATTCTGAAGGGATTTGTGACACAGCCTATCCATGTACAGCTGGGAAAACAGTCTTCCAGGGAAGGGATATGCGTTGCGCCAATCAGCGATGAGATGTTGCTGGGACATGACCTGCTGCGGCACTTCAAGGCATTGATTGATTTGCACTCAGACTGCCTATTGGTCAATGGCGAAAGTATACCTTTAAACACAACATTTAGGGACAAACCGGTGGTTGCAAGGATCATCATGTCTAAAAGAACAGTGGTACCGCCAAATTCAGTGGTCAGGGTCCCCTGTAAACTGGAGGGAACGTTGGGGGCATATTACATTGAACCAGTGAACAACTTGCAGGTATTGGTGCCAAAAGTTGTTCGGGACGCTAATGAAATCCCAGTAGTGTGTTTTGTGAACCCAACTGACCAGTTTAAGACTATCAAGAAAAACGTGGTAGTGGGGAACGCCTATGAATTTGAAGAGGTTCTTCAGGAAGGCGATTTCCAAGCAACGACAGATGATGGCATCAAGATACATCCTGTAGCTGAAGTAGACCACCGTTTAACAGCGAAATATAATAGAAATCCGTTGGGATTGTCCTGTGCCGGGTCGACCAGTCAATCCAGAGAACCAGAGACCGTGGCAGGTTGCCAGGTGGAGTCGGTTTGGCAGAAAAGGTCGACCAGAGAACCGGAGACTGTGGCAGGTTGCCAGGTGGGGTCAGATCAGCTGAAAGGGTCGCTGAGTAAAACCAGAGAACCGGAGACCGTGGCAGGTTGCCATGGTGAGTCGGAACAGCAAAAGAAGGAAAAAGAAGTCGTTCCTGACCATCTGCAGGAAGTGTACAAAGCGTCGATAGGGAAGTTGACGGATGAACAAGCCGGAGCACTCGCCAAGTTACTATGCAACTACGCAGATGTGTTTGCAAGAGATGAGTTCGATTTAGGAAGTTTCACCGCCATTGAACACACTATAGATACGGGTGATGCCAAACCGATCAAACAAAGAATGCGGCGAAACCCAGCATGTTTTGCAGGGGAGGAAGAGGCTCATTTGAAGAAAATGCTAGATGCGGGCGTCATCCAGGAAAGTTCTTCGGAGTGGGCATCAGCACCGGTGTTAATAAGAAAGCGTGATGGGTCGGTCCGGTGGTGTATCGATTACAGAGCGCTGAATAATGTCACTGTGAAAGATACGTTTCCTTTGCCTCTGGTTGAGGACTGTCTCGATGCATTGGCCGGAAACATCTGGTTCTCCAAGTTAGATGCAAATGCCGCCTATTGGCAGGTGCAAATCAGCCCGGAGGACAGGAAGAAGACTGCGTTCATAACAAAATATGGACTTTTTCAACATGTGCGCATGGGTTTTGGGTTGACAAATGCCCCCGCCACTTTTGCAAGGGTTGTTAACCTTATATTGCGTGGGTTGACATGGAAAACGGTCTTAGCCTTCCTCGACGATGTACTGGTCCTGGGAAAGACGTTTGATGAACATTTGAAAAACCTAGCGGATGCTCTATCCCGTTTCCGTCTGCATGGTTTAAAGCTTAAACCGAAGAAGTGCATTTTCTTCCAACCGGAGGTCGAGTTCCTTGGACGCATTATTAATGGAAAAGATATGGCTCTGTCGGAAAAAGACATTCAAACGGTTGCAGATTGGCCAATCCCAAATTGCTCAAAAGACGTTGAACGGTTTTTGGGATTTGTGAACTATCACCGGTCATTTATTCAAGACTTTGCTAGTTTAGCACAGCCCTTGTATGCACTGACCGGCAGGAACCTGTTCAAATGGGGTGAAGATCAGCAAAAGACATTTGAGATGTTACGGGGTGCCATGATCAAGGCGCCTGTATTAGGTCTTCCGAATCACCAAGACCCATATATCCTTGATACTGACGCGTCCAACACAGCCATTGGTGGCGTACTCAGTCAAGTTCAAGGCGGTGTGGAAAAAGTGATTGCCTACAGTAGTTTCTCACTGACATCTGAACAGAGAAGATATTGCACCACCAGAAAAGAGCTTCTTAGCATTGTACGGTTTACTAGGCAGTTCAGATATTACCTGTTAGGTAAAGTCTTTACTGTCCGAAGTGATCATTCAAGTCTTACATGGCTATTGCGCTTCAAAGAGCCACAAGGACAGTTGGCCCGTTGGATGGAAGAATTGGCACAGTACCACATGATCGTGCAACACCGACCTGGAAAAAATCATGGAAATGCTGACGCGTTATCACGTCTTCCAGACACATTGAGTCCATGTCCTTCGTATCTTGCAGGAATAATACCTGCCGACTTGCCTTGTGGTGGTTGTCACTACTGTGCCCGTGCACATGATCAGTGGGCTGCATTCACAGAAGACGTCGACGACGCCATTGGCCTAGTAGAGCAGGGCAGTTTCCAAACGAGGGGTGACCAAACAATGTCAGAACATGAACAATCAGTTCGCATCGAAGGAGCAGTTTGCTCAAGTACACCGTCGGATGGCACGGAAGTGGAGAACGTTCAGCCAGTTTATGACGTTTCCAATAGACAAGAGACAGCTGGTCAGCTAGGATCATATCCCTGGGATCCTGGGGGGCGAGACGATCACTCATTCATGCCAGGTGGTGGCAACAAGAATCCAGCAGAAGCCTGTAACCAGGGCAATGTAGTTTCGAACCATGACTTTCCCAAATGTCAGTTTGACAATTCTAGAACTATGGCAATAGGGCAAAGTAACGCGGCTTTCCAGATTTGTGCTTTCACACCCGAAGTGATTTTCTGTGCAAGTGTAAGATCACCTGAAGAGTCACAGGGCGATAATGCATGTTGTTGGGGTTTCACATTCAAAGAATTGGAGGAAAAACAAGCGGAAGACAACAAATTGGCCATGTTACTAGCCTTTCTGAGGGACAAAACCGAACCAGATGAGGGTAAACTGTTTCTTTCCAGTCCGGATGCAAAATACTACTGGATTAACAGAGATATGTTCAAATTGGTGCAGGGTGTTATTTTTCGCATGAAACCTAACTCGAAGGACTTGGAATTGGTGGTACCCACTGACTTACAGACCCAAGCTATTGAATGGCATCATGATTTACCATCGGCTGGGCACCAGGGTGTGGCCAGGACCAAGGCGAAGATCCAGGAAAAGTTCTTCTGGCGACATATTTCCAAAGATGTAGAGCGATACGTGTTGACCTGCGATGTGTGCAATCGCAATAAGAAAAGTAAATGCTATGGGAAAGCTCCATTGACAGAGTACCAGGCAGGGGCTCCGATGGAGAGGGTTCACATAGATTTCTTAGGACCGTTGCCACGTACATCTAATGGGAATGAGCCTTGTTTAATGATGGTGGATCAATTTACCAAATGGGTCGAGTGTGTGCCATTGCCATCCCAAAAAGCAGAGGTTGCAGCAAAAGCAGCTATAGACACCTTCTTTACTCGGTTCGGGTATCCTTTTTAGTTGTTTTCTGACCAAGGACGGAATTTTCAAAGTAAGGTCTTTGAAGCAGTTTGCAAGGCTTTACAAATTCACAAAGCAAGGACCACACCTTATAGACCATCTTCCAACGGACAAGTTGAGAGGTTCAATCGAACATTAATGGATGCGGTTCGGTGCTTCATTGGAAAAACACATAATAAATGGGATGAGAAAGTGCAGCAAATAGCTGGGGCTATAAGGGCCTCTGTAAACCGCAGCACTGGATATACGCCCAACAAATTGATGTTAGGGCGCGAAGTTAACACTCCAGCTCAACTGATGTTCCCAATGGCGACAGATAAACATGAAGATGTGGACGAATTTGTCTGCGACCTTCTGGGGACCATAAGCCTAGCCCATGAAACAGCAAGGGCCAATCTCAGGACAGCATCAAAACGTATGAAGCGAGATTACGACGTAAGGGTGTTGCTGCGTCCCTACCAGGAGGGTGATGTGGTTTATCTCATGGACACCGCAGTACTGAAGGGAAAGTGCAGGAAACTCTGCTCACCATGGAAGGGTCCAGGTGTTATATCAAAGAAACTCTCTGCATACCTGTACCAGGTGAAATTGCGGAACTCTGTTTTTGTGGTGAATCACGAGAGAATGATGCCATGCCGGGATAGGAAGTTGCCTGCATGGATTGTGCAACATCGCAGTCAAGATCAGGTTGATCCGGACAATCTTGAAGATGAGGAACTGCACTGCGTCTGTGAAAAACCGTGGCAGGAACGCTTCATGATCCAATGTGACTTTTGTGACAAATGGTACCATGGGTCTTGTGTTAACATTTCTCCTTCTGATGCGCTAGATATAGACAAGTACAGGTGTGGGGCATGTCGCAAAAATATTTCTTAGTCTTTTTTGCCTGTATGAACACTTACGGAGCAGTTTGCCCCATTGTTTTGTTTGTATGTTTCAGATTCAATGTCATCTTTCATTAAAGAAGTCGAGGCGCTGCTAAGCCAGGGGATCCTCTACAAAAGCCCTGACAAGTTTGCTCTGGGGATTGGACTGGCCATGGCTCAGGACAGGGAGGGTGCCCTTCGCCTCCTAGAGGGGATGGTCAGTTTGGCCAAGACCCAGAAAACGAAGACCAAGGGAAAGGAGGACTGGCTTAAGAATTTATCAAGATCGCTAGATACCTATCAGATAGTGGACAGGGAATGGATCCACGAAAATGTATTCCCACTTCCCCAGCGGCCAAAGAAAAGGGAACAGGAGTATAATCCCGGGGCAGGGCAGCGAGATATTCGTTTGGGGCAGGCTGGGTCTAGTTTAGATCAGGCTTGTTACCTGGGAGATGAACTGCTCAACGTAGAAAAGCTTCTCGGAAAACCTGGCACTCCCAGCCACAATGAAGACCTTGGTCCGGATCCTGATATCCTGTTGGGAACGCCGAGTCCCAGAAAGTGTCTGGACAAGTCATCGACGGCAGTTTGCCCGATGGAGGTCAGTTTCCCTGGCGAGGACAAGGTAGAAGCTACAGGAGGTCACACAGACTCGGGGGCTGCTGGTTTACCCTTGGGAGAGGTCGAGGGCGACCCGTCCGAGGATGCAAGTCGCACGTCCACAGGAAGAGATGAGCGGGTTCTCTATTCTCGTGAAAACCAAGTCAGGAGCTCCGAGAGTCACCGGGAGGACAGAAGCAGGCTTTCAGGGGAGAGGGTAGAAGACCGGAAGTGGAGTCAGGCGAAGAAAAGAGATACCAGGTCAGAACCTGCACGGAAAGTACGCCAGACGCCAGGTACAAGTTCCGGGGGCAATCTCCGAGTGTCAGTCGAAATACCGAAGAAGATTAGGCTGACCAGGGACAGTTTGTCCCAGGTCCAGAAGAGGTTAGAATGCCAGCGCCGGGTCGAGAGGCTAAGGAGGAACCATACCTGCTGTGTCCCTGGTTGTGACAGCGTTGGAGTTGAATTCGAAAAGGTTCATGCGATGACCAGGCATGTGCCAACAGTTTTTGATGGACGGTTGGCTGATCCAAGTGACATAGTTCAGGGAATGCGGGTCCGAGCATTGTTGCAGGTTGCAACGTGGCTACTTGGCAGACCAGGGACGCTCCACGACCTGCTGGATCTGGTGAACGCCCAACACTTCCTCGAGTCCCGTGAGACGACTCACCCAAGATCATCCTCTTGGTCTACCTTGGAAGGGTTTTGTAGGTATTTACGGGAACCAGTTCCAGCGGAATTCACCCTTGCACCCGTCAACAGTGTCGCAGGACTTCTTCACTGGAGAGTTCTGTACCTGTTGGCAGCCTTGCTGCAGCCCAGGGATCGCCTTTATTGGATGGAGCAGTTTGCTTATCCCCCAATCGTGGTTGAATCTCTCCCAGAAGCAGTGGACAGTCATTTCCACCCTGATCGACTCAGACGTGCCGCCAATATTCACGGCACCATAGAGGACGTCTTGGCTTTAGGAGTAGAGCAGCAGGTGGTAAGACTCAAGCTTAAACACGTGGTGGCAAGTTTCTGCGACCCAGAGACGTACCCATCGTCAAGAGATGTTGATACTTTTCCACCGGAAGTCATCGTGGCGGTTGGGATTCACCCTAAACATGCAGTAAACCCGAAGAGGATCCTCACAGACGCTTTGGAGAGGTTGAGCAGTTTGCTCACTAATCCGCGGGTTGTGGCGATTGGTGAAGTAGGGTTGGATCACTCGGTGGACCCGGCAGACTGGTGGTACCAGATGAAGCTGCTGCAGAAACTCCTGCCCATCATCCGAGAAAACAAGGTTCTGGTGCTCCACTGTCGGGGAATTACCGGCGACAATGGTATGGAGGCTCATCTGTTGTTGCTTCACCTTTTAAAGCCCCTTTCCAGACAACAGAGGATTCAGCTCCATGCCTTTAATGGGAACCAACTGGTGGTCGGGTGGTGGCTGGAAGTTTTCCCTAACACCCACTTCAGTTTTAACAGGAGTGTTGAAAACTTCACCCCGGAGCAAGTGGCCGCTGTAGTCAGCATGCCTGAGGATCTTCTCCTTATTGAAACAGACGCCCCTTACTTTACGAGGCCCCATATGAGGTTTTCGGCGCCAGCGGAAGTTGGGGATGTGGCGGCGATGTTGGCGGGACTTCGAGGGGTGACGACGCAGCATATCCTGGAGATCACTACAAGAAACGCCGTCAACCTGTTTGGTGAGATCCCCACAGGGCAGGTTGCCCTGTAGATCAACCCTAGTAATTGATGGTCCTCAATGTATGCCAGTTTGGCGATCCAGGATGGGCACGAACAACAACACCCAGCAGATGGCCGACTATTACCTGCGGCGGAGGTACCGGGTTCCGGGAAGCGGCTCCAACAATAAAGACGGGGGGAGTGTTGTGGCTGACCTGCTGGACTGTTGTGTGTGACCTGGCGGAAGCGCGTTGGGAGCATGCGCAGAGAGACGAGGCGCCGAGCAAATAAAGACGATCTGTGAAATTACCTGTTATATTTAAATCATTAAAGTGTTGTTATATCCTTATCAGTCTGTGTTGTCAGTACGCGGAAAGTGAAATAAGAGTATTTACATCAATAACACTAATGACAGAAATGACTGCAATAGTCTACGTCTTTACCGACAAGGTTTTCAAAATCGTGTTTCCAGAATTAGTACGTTCTTCTATGAGTTACATGTACTATGTAATCCTACGTTTAACTAGAATCAAAGTACACGGCATCATTGAAGTATCGCATGCAGAAACTATACGAGAATTGTTTGCTGTTTCACAACAGCCATTCATTTGTATTTTGTTTTGATTTGACGCAAACTAAGTCTACAATGTTTCATTGAATGAACACGCATGTATGTAAGAGCTGTTTTTTTTTAAAAGTCAATCCACAATCCATTTTACTGTAGTCTCTGTATGCTGTTAGAAAATGTATTAGAATTAAAATTAATATTGTTTCAGATAACAATGGTATAACGTATCTGAGTCAGAACAAAACTGGTCAATGTAGCAATTAAAAAAAAGTTCAAAAACATATTCGATATTAATAATAATTCGATTCAGTCGCATGAAAGAACTGTAACAAGTGTTACTTAGTCACCAAGTGAACATCCTTTTGCAAAATGACATGTCATATAAAACATTTCAACCCTATCAATCTATTTCGAAGAGTTGAATAAAATCGATATAAAGTAAATCAAACAGCTTACCTCATCAAAAAAGGTTCATCAAATTGTAAAACTTTTATTTAAACTTCATACAAAACCAACTTTTATCTGAAGAACACAAATGAGCCTCGCTCTGGGAAAACGGGGCTAATGCATGTGCGTTTAGTTTTGTCCGTTCTTAGTAAAAACATTTTTGTCATATGTCTATAATAAAACGTGTTAACGCTTTAGAATGTATTTGCATTGCCTTATCTTCAAGACAGTTTGTTAAAAAAAAATCTTACCATATCTCATCCGAGTTTGAAAATGACTAAGGTCTGCAAAAAAACATGATTTGCCGCGAAGGGAGATTGGCAGTTTTCGTTATATTGCTCGGTTAAAAATTGTTAATACTAAAGAAGTCACATTTTAAGTCCAATCTTCATGAAACTTTGTAAGAATATATGTTCTGAAGATATATCGGCTGAAGTCGAAGGTTGTTCCGGTTTCTTATAAAACATGTCCGCTAGGGGGTGCGGAATTTGTGCTTAAAATGATAAGTTAAACATCGTTAATAGTCTTGGATTCACATTCATAGCCCAATCTTGATAAACACTTGTTAGAATATCTGTTTAAGTGATATCTCAGCTGAGTTCGAAAATGGTTCCGGTCTGTTGAAAAGTAAGCATCCAGAGGCGGTAAGGTGTCATAATTTTTCTTTATATAAACCGCAAAGGTAAGAGATTCAAATATTAAATCCCTGGCGTTTCAAAGGATATACTAAGTTATTTTGGAATGTGTTTAACATTTGACCTATAGATGTGGATGTTTTGTAACACAAATGATATGATTTTAGCTGACTTGGTAGGGGACTTTGCTTTGTAAGTTGATAAAGACGATTTGACCGCCACGGTGTGCCAGTTTTAAAAGCACTGGACTTGAACAATAAACGTAGACCACAATGACATAGTACATTCCAAGTATTTACCTTCTGGACGTTTGAATTTGATGTCTATATTTCTCAGGTTTTAACTTAATAAAGCTCCGGGGACCTTCATAAGTGCCGGAACGTAAGGGTTTGTAATCGATAATTATCGTTATCTTAGAATAAATCCTCTGGGAGATTTAGAAGGCGATGAAATTAAAAGTAATCATTAATGATAACAGACACCATACGATGGACGACACTGGACGACGGACGGCGATCAAGCACGCATCGCATCAAATAAGTCGTGCTTTGAGGAAATGTGTCTTATGCCATAAACAACAGTCGTAGCTCCAAAACAAAGGACCTTTCTGGTCAGGAGCCGACCTGTCCGCTTTTGAAATCGAGCTAAGCTAATAACTCCAATAAAGTAGAAAAGTCGTGATATAACGCCGTGTACACGCGCCTACCATAAAAGCCCTATACGGTGGCATAGAGGTGATATTCACTTTTTGAAATTGCACCTCTCTTTGTTCTATCTCGTGGCCACGACTTAGTAACTCGTGGCCACGAGTTAGCTATATCGTGGCCAGGAGATAGAAAAAAGAGGAGTGCAAAACTAAATAAAAGAGGAACGCAATTAAAAAAATAGAGGTGCAGTAAGTAAAGGAAGGGTGCATAAAACAAAAGAGGAGAGAATTTCGAGATCTCGAGATCCCGACTTAGCTAACTCGTGGCCACGAGTTAGTCAGCCAATCATATACTATCTTGTTCCCCCAAATTAATCAGCCAATGAAAACGTCCTAAAGGCAAGGCTCTTATATAACATAAAATACTACTATTAGTACTACTATTACTACTACTACTACTACTGCTGTTGTTGTTGTTGCTGCTGCTACTACTACTACTACTACTACTACTACTACTACTACTACTACTACTACTACTACTACTACTACTACTACAACTACTATTACTACTACTACTACTACTACTACTACTACTACTACTACTACTACTACTACTACTCTACTACTACTACTACTACTACTACTACTACTACTACTACTACTACTACTACTACTACTACTACTACTACTACTACTACTACTACTACTACTACTACTACTACTACTAATACTACTAATACTACTTCTACTACTACTACTACTACTACTACTACTACTACTACTACTACTACTGCTACTAATACTACTGCTTCTACTTCTACTACTACTACTACTACTACTACTACTACTACGACGGTACTACTGTTTTAAAATAGCTACATGTAAGACCGACGTAAACCACTCACCCATTTTTCGTCGTTGGCGTAAACAAGTTAACATTTGCAAGAATTCAATAGTGTAATATTTACTTTAATCTTCAATTGTAGTATCAATATGTATTATTGTTCATTTCATATGATCGGATCACAACTCCGACCTTCAATTTAGCAAAATACAACCCTTGTGTACTTAAATCGATATAATTGTTAGTGTGGGTACCCTATTTGCTTATTAGGCCCTAGATTGCATTTGGGTTCATCAGTGGGGTCAATATTATTGCAACTGAAACTAGAAAAACGAATGATCTCAATTACAATTTTTTTGGATGGCAGTATTTCGCAATTATATTTAGTTAATGTAACGTAATGCAGACCTTGCGTGAGATTGCATTTGAGGCCACTTAGTAACAATATTTGCTGTGAAATTCCGTTTGTGCTAAGTCATTCTTGATCAAAAGTTTCACACTTCTAAACGTTACATAAATGCATACACATATCAATTTAATCGATTAATAAGCAAGCTGAATATGACGAGAGAACAAATGAAAAACCTCGTATACAGCCTATTGACGTTGTTGTATAATAATAAAATACATCAACGAAGGACAAGCGTAAATATAGGCACGTGACATTTCAACTTTTAATATTTTAATGTACATGCAACTTCGAATATATTTATATCCCGAGGTATAGATCAGTAGAATGATTGTCCGCACATCGCAAAACAAAAGCCTGATATAAATGGGCCGTGCTTTGTGAAAATGGGGTTTAATGCATGTGCGTAAAGTGTTGCCCAGATTAGCCTGTGCAGGGACGACACTTTCCGTTTTTATAATATTTCTCGTTTACAGAGAGTCTCTTCTTCGCTAAAGTCCAGTTTAGGCGGATAATGTCATCTCTGAGTAGACTGCACAGGCTTATCTGGAACGACACTTTACGCACGTGCATTAAACCCCCTTTTCACAGAGCACGGCCCATTTGAATGGTTTCACATTCAGGTTCTTCAATTATTCTTGGAGGCGAGTGGAATAAGACTCATTTAACTGGCACGAGTGTGTAACTGACTCGTGTATTACAATATTAAGCTTTACGTTTTAGGAAAAATTAATCTTTAGAATATCAAAACTAATTACAATTCATGAAATAAGGAATAATACAAATTGTTATTTAAACCAATTACCGATTTAAAGGGTCCTTTTCAAGTTTTGGTAAATTGACAAAATAAAAAAAAATGTTTCAGATTCGCACATTTTCTTTGTACTTATGATATTTGCGAGGAAACAGTAATACTGAGCATTTACCATGCTCTAAAATATCCATTATATGCATCTTTTGACGATTTAAAAACCTGCAAATTATAAAGCGTTGCAACGCGAAACGATTGAAAAATTTGGAGAGTTCTGTATATTTCGTTATATTTTGTGATACTATGAGGATTGCCTATAAAAAGTATAAAATACATCACTCATGGCATGAACACGGATGGTCGAGTGGTCTCAGCGATAGACTTTTATTCCAGGGGTCAGTAATTGGAGCCCAGTTGAGGGTACCTTTTTTTCTTTCTTAAATTTTATTCATGTTTTTTTTACTGTAGCTTTATAGATCCAATACTTACATTTATCAATATAATGCATTTAATGACAAACTTCTAAACATTCCAACTTATGTGAAAAGGCCCATTTAATCTCGTCAAACATTAAAAAAATATCGTATTCAGTCACAGCTGAAAAACCTACTAGACTATACTATCATAAATTGTTGTATTAATACATTTAGTCGTGTCAATATATATACCAACAAAAATATCACATGCCTATATCGCCTAAGAGTAACAATTAGAGCGTTTGCCTGTAGCGAGAGGTCAAATGTTTAAATGTTAATACAATAAGTTGTATTGATATGGCCGTTTGCATATTAGTTATTTTTTTTAAATTGTCCAAGAGAATACTATTACTGATTGTATCGTGCATGATTGATGTACACTGTGATTGTCAAAAGTAATAAATATGTTTAAATGAATACTATTACTATTTCGTTTAATAAATCTAGAAATTGTTAAACACAAAGTATTTTGAGATTATAACGTTTTTTATATACTTACCTTTATCAAACGACTTAACTGTGTTTATTTTAACAAGAGGTATAACTTCAGTTAAATAAACTGACATGTTATTATTTCATTTTAATGCAACATTATGTTGTAAATATATTAAACTGTTGATTAGCAATATGTTACTTTTGAACACTTTTAGTATGCCCTTGGTGTTAGGAACTTGGTATACGACCCTTTACGCGAGAATTACTATATTTTCACGTTCCTAATGGTCAAAATGATATATGTTAAATATAAAAAAGTGTCAGTTAAACTGTATGAGTATATTAATTAACAAGGAACATCGAGTTGTTTGTTGTTTTTTTTGTCAAATTATAAATTACATTATTAAAACAGTAGGTGTCGACTCTCTGCTCAAGATGCACTTTGTGTTCTTTCTAGTGTTCTATTAAAAAAAAATCGCATACATATTCGCAGAAAAATTATTGTAAATTGCTAACCACACACCGTTTGCAAAGTTTACATGGGAACTCGAACATAATTATGTTATATTATTAATAAATTTAAAAAATGTATTTAACACTGTATAATTATGTTGTTTGTGAACGATACGAGCAGTGATGAGTTTTATTATTCCATTACATATTACTTTATAAATATTCATTATCTGACCTTGCGAATACATATGTTAAATGTTTGACTTGAAAACTTGTTATAGCCTTGGGGACCTACATATGCAGCTGACGGAACACGACGATGGATGCAAAACAATCGACACTCATATCAAGTAGGTCGCGTCATATATACCCAGTGTAGCTCCATACCAACCCAAGCATTCGCACAGTCTGGTCAGAAGATAACCTGTCCGCTAACGAGATCACGAAGCCTTAACCCATTTATGCCTAGTAGACTCTCCCATCCTTCTTAATTGGATCAATTTATTTCCAAAATTAGAGATGTCTAGTACCGGGTATATTTATTTCTATTTTTAGAATAGTTTTTACAGAAATTCCTTTAAGCAAACAGCGCAGACCCTGATGAGGCGCTGCATCATGCGGCGTCTCATCAGGGTCTACGCAGTTTGCCAATGCCTTTTTTTCTAGACGCTAGGCATAATGGGTTAACTGACTTTTTAACGGACAGTGTAGCACGATACCACAAAGAACTTATGCACGATGTGCGCATGACGCGGCAAAATCTATATCACCATTCGTGCTCAGGTGAGATGACCGTCGTGAAAGAAAGCCCTAGATAAAACGGAGATTCGAAATGTGTACACTGAAGCAAACATCATTGCCGTAGGTAGAAATATTATAAACATATTCAAGTCTTGATGATGATCATTTGTGTCGTTGTTAAACGCCAATTATGTCTGACGGAGATATCAACTTCATATCGTTACGTTTATTTCAATGATGCGAAAGAATTCGATACAAATAAGTAATTGATCCGCAAATATGAACTCTTATTAAACGCAGATAGTAAGTATTTTGATGCATGTTTTATGATAAATTCGTAAATGTGCGTGTATGCCAGTGATGCGAAAGAACCCGGTGAAATAATTTATTGATCCGTAAATATAAACTCTGATTAAATGCAGATAACAAGTGTTTTGATACATGGTTTCAGCTTTGTTTCATGGTTTCAGCTTTGAAATTAAAATCTAGTTAAACCCGTGAAACACCCACGTATTTCGCCTAACAAATAAGTATGCTGACATGGTTAGTTTTGAGTGTTTCTCCACAGCTATAGTTAATACAGTTTATTGATATTATTTATAATAATATAATATAATGTGTTTTAATGCCTGTTAGATTGGCAACTAATAGCAATAATTAATATAACTATAATCGTTTTAATGCACACGTCGTTAAAATACTCCCAAATAACAGGTGGAAACGGATGGGGCGCCGTTTTACTACTTTTAAGATATTTTTTACATCAACAAATTAAAATGAAACTATTTTTTTTCCTTTTTAAAGGAAATAGTATTTTTGTTCTACATTGAGCATATAGATGCTTTACAAACACATGCAAACCGTGTTATTCAGGTAATTTGATGTTAACATGGTTAGTAGTTTCTGTTCATACTTCAGCAGTGTTGAAGCAAAATCTACTAACGTTAACACGTTAACATTTGTTACATTGTTTAAGTGCGGGTAATAAGTAATCATAATATAAGTGCACTGTTAATGTTTTTCATATAAAGAAGTTCAATATTATTTTATTATTCACTTTAATAAAATCATCTAACAAAAATATTGATACATAGGTAAAACGACATACTAGTAATTGTTTTTATAAATATTATGAACGACCCGTTATTTATAATACTTCAGTACTAAATATACTACTCATCAGTAGGACTAACGCTCGCTTGCAACATCTTTATATCTTTACATTAACACGCGAAGATAGCGACAATCAAACAGTGTGATTACAATGTTATATCGAAAAGTAGCGTGGTTTGATGTTCCATTTATAAGACGCAGTGAGATTTTTAAAGACCCGCGTCATGTGTACATGGAACTTATTCAAACCGCTGCCAACGTAGCTCCAATCCAGCCTGCGCATCTGCGCAGTCTTGTCGGGATATGTTTAACTGCGCATCTGGGAAATTTGTTGTCTGCTAAATTGTCGTCTGCTGAAGTTCTAAAATTAGCATTTTCTTCGATTTTTTTTTCAAAGAATACTATCAGAATAGCAAACAGTTTGGATCCTGATGAGACGCCACGTTCTCTGGCGTCTCATCTGGATCCAAACTGTTTGCAAAGGCCTTTAAAATTCGGTTCCTGCACTGAAAGGGTTAACTAAAGAGGATATTCAGGAGATACTACGAAACTTTTGGTGCTTTTTTTTATAGCGGAACGCGTAGTCCCTGATCAAACTGTGCAAGTTTAGAAATAGATAACTAATATGTTAAAAATAGTTTAAAAAAAGAGTAACCAGTTATACCATTTTGATTTCTGTTTAGTATTGATGCAGATGAGAGAAGACCCAGTTTTGTTAATCAGTGTTTGTTGTACAATACACTATTAGCACGTTTAGAGCAATTCTAGGCCTCTGGTACTATCAATTGACCTTTCGACAGCCGATTGATTGACAGGCTTATTAACCAATCAGATTACAGCATAGATTAGGCCCGTTACTATCCGCCATTTTGTCCGTCAAACTCGCCGTTGTCCGACACATAAGCTTATACGTAATTCTGTGTTTTAAACAAAGAAAATGGTTGAAAGGTGCTGTTATGGCACTTGTTATTCAGACACAAGGTATCCAGAACGGTTAAAAGATGGAAGTACGTTTTTTCCGTTCCCTCAACCGGGTACTAATCTTGAAAAATTCAAACGTTGGATTCGTCTTTGTGGTCGTCCACACGAACAGCTTAATCTCAACATATTAAGCGATCGCCCGAAAGCAAAACACAGTCGTTATAATAAGATACTACGCGAAAATAGAAAATGTAAGTTTTGCAACGGACACTTTATAAAAAAGAGTATAACTTTGTACTTGTTTATCCTCTATATAGACAAATTAGAAAGGAACATTTAAAACCATTTTTCAAAGGTGGCCAACGTTAAATAAATTTGACATTCTAATGCAGTCGGCAAATAAATAAGACATTATAAACTTTGCTAGATTTTTTTAATGCTAATGAAATCGTAATAATAAAGACAATCAGTTATTATTTTTAATAATATCACATAGAATAAAACATTTTTTATTTCTTTCGGTTTAAGTGTTCCAAATTTAATGTAAGTTAAGAAACTATTTTCAAATGCGCAAGTTATTATCAATAGGGGCCAATAAGTGTCATTTTACACCATATGTGGGCTTTCTACTAATCCGTTATCAAAACAGATGCCGCAAACTGTGAATGACCCTTTGAAAACCCGGTCTGATTAGCGAGTTTTTTTGTACATGAAAATTCTTTCAACTTTTTATATTTTAAACATTGCAGAAGATAGTTTTCGAGGAAATAATAATATATAATAATATATTGTGTATGTTACTTTTTTGACGACTTTGACTTTGTTATACGATTATAACAATGCGCATGAGTCATTTTTACCAAACGCATTGTAGATATGTGTTATATCGGATTTCAATAAAAACGTTCTTCGTCTTCTATTATAATAAATTTACTTACCTGTGCCACATTTGCGATGTTGCCATCGGTTGCAAAAATTAACGGCTTTTAATTAAAAAACTGAAACATCTATTACTCAAGGAAAAATATTGTGACTAACGAACAATTCATACTGTATGCGATAATTGGCGATAATTTTGCCGACTTTGATGATAAATTTAACGGCTTTTAAGTAGACTAATAAATTTTTTTTGACTAATAGATATGATAATTATATTCAGCACCACTATTCAATGATAATAAAAACTATTGTATGGCCTTTCTGGTATACCATGAGGCCTTTTTGTTTCACTTATGCGGCCGATTCGCGTAGCCATTTTTATGACGGACTTCGGCGGAGTGACCCCCCTTGAAATCGGTGGGCGTGGCTTCACTCTCGCTGTCGAAAGGTCAATTGTAGCAGACAAACACTTGTTTTGAAAAAAAGTCTAATATTTTCTTTTTATTTGCTTAATTTATGAATGGTTGAATTTTGGAATGGTAAAATACACCAATTTTATCAAATTTCCAAAAATCCAATACAAAATGATATTGTATACCGTTTTTATTGTTGATTTACATGCTATAGATTTTTATTGCATATATGTAAACATACGTGTGCGCGCATACTTGTGTCGGGTTAAACACCGTATAAAATAATGTATTTACGTGACTGATCGAAAAAGGTGGTTATTGAAAAACGGTAGTGGGGAATACATGCATGTTATATCATATTCATGGTCAATGAAAGTGAAATTTCATGTAAAAAAATGCTCTATAACTTCAGTCTCTAAATACAAATAAAAAGTCTCCAGAATGCAGGATTTTACGCTTCATTTTTTTTTGATTTTCTAGGGGGAGGACCTCCAAACCCCCCGATTGCAGGAGGGGGAACCCTCTCCCGCACCTGCCCCCTTTGCCACTTCGTTGCTCAATAACAATCGTTGATGGGAAAATTTGCATTTTAGTCCCCAAAAACTTGGCTTCGGGCCTGTAACCGGAATGAAAAAGAACTGTATGCATATTTAATGTTAATAGTAAACGGCAGCAACGAATAATGATGCGTTTAATTATGTTCAATTAGGTTTTTAAAGTATAGCATAAGCACCCATAAACGCTAAAGCGAATAAATTGATTGTTTAATCTCTTCAAGTAAATAATCCCTCCCTCCCTTCCTCTCTCTCTCTTTGATCTCTATCATTTTTTCTCTCTCCCCCCCCGTCCTCTCTCTCTCCTTTTCTTTCTCCGTTTGCCTATACATTATTTTACTTGTCCAAGGTTAAAGATTGCTTTCCGTTTCGTTTAAAAAGAGTTGAAATTCTAAACGCATAGTGTTTTAAGATTATAACGTAGTTATTTAAGAAATTTATTGTTATCAAAGTAATGCCAACGGAAACCGCACAAACGCTCATCATATCAATAAGGCCGCTTTTTATGCCATATATATCCAGCGTAGCTCCAGACCAACCTACGTATGTCTCAGGAAATAGTCTGTCCGCTAATCAGGTCACACAACTATAAGTGATTTTTTAACGGACAGTGTAGATTCTGACCAGAATGCGCGAATGCACGTTTTTCGCATGACAATTCTAAAACTTTATATAAATTAGTGCTAATTAAAGCGTAATTTTTTTTTGAAAAGTAGAACAGTCGTGAATAAACGTCGTGCATGATAAAGCCATAGATTAAACGGAGAATCGAAATGTTGACCCTGAATCAATCCCCCTTGCCGAAGGTTGAACGATTATAATCATATTCAAGTCCTCTGATCATAATGATTTATGATTGTTTTTGGAGCTGTAGGCAAGTTGTGCGTTTATGTAAATGATGCGAACGATTCTTGTGAAAATAAGTAAGTGATCCGTACATATCAACTATGATGAATCGCAGATAGTAAGCGTTTTACGTACGGTTTCATGGTCAATTCGTCATTTTGAGTTTGTGGCTATGATGCGAAAGGAACCGTGTACATAATTTAATGATCCGTTAATATCAGCTCGGATAAAACCTAGATAGTACGTGCTTTTAAGCATGGTTTCATGTTTTAAATTAAGAGTCTAGTAATGCGTTAGTGTCACCACGTATAATGCCGTACAAATAAATATGTCGGGTTGGTTAGTTTTTAGCGTTTTGAGTGTTTCTCAACCACACTAAATCATATTTATCCTACTGTTACATTACTTATACATGATTTGATCATGATTTTAAACCCCTGTTAGTATCGCATTACAATATTATATATGTAATCCCAAACAAACTGTAGTGGTTCTACCGCATACGTCGTTTAAAATAAAAATGTAGTCGTAATAAGTGGTAGCAACGGATTGGGCGCTAGTGTACTATTTATAAGACATGTTTTATATAAAATGTCAAATTACCGTGATATCAATAAAACAAATTACCAAATAAATAACGGGAAAAAGGTATTCCATCCTTTTAAGAAATAGTATTTTCTACATTGAGCACACACAACACACTAAAAGTCAAAACCAACAACCGACAAACATGCAAATCTGCAAACACTGGGTCGATGTATAGTTTTGAAAAAGTAACAACATTTCACACATATTTTAAGCGTACATATCAGTGCCTAGGTGTTCAACACATTGAAAAAATAACGATAATATTTGTATGATCGTTGTATTGTTCAAGTCCGGTTAATAAATACTCATAATTAAAATACACTTTGAATGTTTTTCATATAAAGAACTTCTTTATTATTTAATTTTATAAATTGAATCGTTCCAATGACAACTACTATATATGTTTACTGAAGTAAATAAGAAAAGCTGCCGGTATTTTCGTCTTCGGTGTCGCCGTCTGGTAAACGGTTTATATTAACTATACATTTATTTTTAAGATATGGTGACTGACCAAGGTCCACAACTAAAACCTTCAATTTAATAGATAACACATTTTTTTTTCTACTTTTGACTAACATTTATGAAACTCTGGATGTACAAATTGTGTCTTGTTCTGAGAAAACTGGGCATGTGCATAAAGTGTCATCCCAGATTAGCCTGTGCAGTCCGCACAGGCTAATCAGGGACGACACTTTCCGCCTAAACTTGATTTTCGGTAAGGAGGGACATCATTGAAACTAAAAATACCATAAAGCGGAAAGTGTCGTCCCTGATTAGCCTGTGCGGACTGCACAGGCTAATCTGGGACAACACTTTACGCACATGCATTAAGTCCAGATTTCTCAGAACGCGGCTCAAGTCTGCATGGATAACCAGTGTCCGGTGCAGTTGGGTCAAGGCCGCTGTTGTTTAATGGAGTTTCTTTACAATAACTTCACTTAGGAGGGAAAGATTTTGATGAAAATCGATGAAATTGTTTGTGTAGATAGCCTACATGCAGATTAGGCGTTGGATTCGGATTAGTAGAATCAATATCACTTGTATTGATAATAAAACAAACGAACCTATTTCAAAGACGTTTGTTTAAATGGCGTTATTGTGTATATATGTTGTGTGAAGGTTGCGTATATACAGACCTAGCTGAATACTGATTTGAGACCAGTCGGGCCAAGGTTATTGTTACCAAAAACACATATAAAGGTTTGAACTTTATTAGTATATGTGATGTAAAATTCTGTCTGAGTTTCGTTCGCTGTCATTCATGATAAAGAGAATAGTTTAACACTTCAAAAGAACACATCCATGCATACACACATCAACTTGCACGGATACATTTGTGATGCAAATAAGAAGGAAAACATTAAAAAGTCATGCATACAGACCATTAACGGTGGTGTAAATTGATCAAATACAGCAATTCAAGCGTAAACATAGGTACGTGGCATTTCAACTGTTGTCTGTGTAACATCTTAATGTTTATTCAAAACGATATTTCTTCCACCCGCGGTATAGATCTAAAAAATGATAGTCACGCACGGCACACAAAAAATCAGTATATAAGTTGACGGTTTCACTATTCGGTACGTAGACAGCTTTGGAAGGCGGTCGTAAACAAAGGCTCATTGGACGGGTAAGTCTTTGTAAATGGCACGTTCATTAAGAAGTTAAGCTTTGCGTTTAAAGGGATCTTTTCACGCTTTGGTAAATTGACAAAATTGAAAAAAGTTGTTTCAGATTCGTAAGTTTTCGTTTTAGTATTGATATTTGTGAGGAAACAGTAATACTGAACATTAACCATGCTCTAATATAGCCATTATATGCATCTTTTGACGATTTTAAAACCTAAAAATTATAAAGCGTTGCAACGCGAAACGATTGAATAATTTGGAGAGTTCTGTTTTTGTCGTTAAATTTTGTGAAACTACGAAGATTGCTTATATAAAGTATAAAATACGTCACGAATGTGTACTCGGCGGAATAGCTCAGTAGGCTAAAGCGTTTTTACTTCAGGACTCTAGCAGGACTCTAGGGGTCACTGGTTCGAAACCTACTCCGGACAATGTTCTTTTCCTTTTTTTAATTTTTTTCTTGATTTTTTACTGGAGCTTTTACGATCCTATATTTACATTTATCAATATAAAGCATTTAATGAATAAGTTAAAAAATGCCAAAATCTGTGAAAAGGCCCCTTTAAGTTATGCATCTATATGTACTTTAAGCAGCATAACATGACTTCCAAATGACCAACAGCTCTTTCATATGTGAATGAGATTGACACGAAATACCTACCCATCTATAATAAAGTTTATATGTGTACTTCAATATTATAGTTTTATAGCATTTTATGTGGTGCAATATAAGTGTTTTCTTAATCATTTTACTGTAGAATTATAAAAATGTTGAACACAAAACCTGCCGACCAACTGAATCAATTTACCGATTTTAAAGAAGATGGGTTGTGGGGTGGCTGATTTACGAGATAATAGAATAGAATCAGCCTTTTCAGTAATATTTTTATTAATTAAATGTATTTTATGACGTGTCGACTTTATTCTGATATGAAATTTTCTTTGACCATTCTTTTACTGTCTTTTCAGATTACGAAGGTTAAAGGACTATTAACTCATTACAATATATTAATTATTTACATTGAATAAAATCAGGCATTATACAAACTGCGAACATAATTATCGTCTTTTTAATAGCATATACAAGATATAATAACAATATTTTGCAATAAGCTGTGTTTTCTGCTAAAATCACATGTCCAACTTTACAAATTATGCAGTTATATCACTATTTGTGGCCAATAATGATAGCAAACATACAATTGTACCAGTTGTCATTTACATAAATTGATGTTATTAATAGGAATCGTTAATATTATTTATAATAAGAAATATCTTTTTTATAACCATATAGTACTATCACATGTTTGTTATATTTTATACACAATAACTACTAATTGTCGTTTTTCTTTCCGCCAAACTATCGCAACGTTATTGCATGGCATTACCTGTTTTTATTTTTCCTGATGAAAATATGAGCCGAAACTTTGGAAAATAAAAATTCGTCTTAAGCAAGTGCTTTTATGTATTTTTCTGAAGTACATGTGTCGCATTCTGAGAAAACTGGGCATAATGTATGTGCGTAAAGTGTCGTCCCAGATTAGCCTGTGCAGTCCGACACTTTACGCACATGCATTATGCCCAGTTTTCTCAGAACGCGACTCATTTACAAATTGAATCAAGCATTCGTATATACTACTTACAAGCAATCATTCAATGTTCATTAATACGAATACTTTATGTGATTTTAAACGCTGTCTATCAAACAATTTCGAAATAGTTAATATACTATCAAACAATACAAAGATACCCGTATGCAAATGTTTCGAGTCGATTTGAAATACGTTAAAGAGCTTTGTTCTGAATCAGTTTTCAGAAGACAGACAACATGGCCTCTATCAGTTTCAAGATAATAGCACTCACAGCTCTTGTTGCAATGGTGCATGGCTTTCACTCTGAAAAGAATCACCCTATGCCTGGAGGAAAATTCCCCATCGGTTCAGACGATCTCTCGGTCGAAAAGGTAGCGCAGTTCGCTGCCAATGATATTGGGTCCGAGTATACATTGGACAGCGTCGAGGATGCCCAAAAAGCGGTGCGTAGTTTGAATATTTTATAACTGTCAAGTATGCCTATTGAGTATGCAAGTATCGCGTTAGTGTTGATTGTGCTATATTTTAATTTTGTCGAACTTGTACTTGCCAGAAATCTGAACGATATTCATGAGTAAAAGTCAGTTTTAAATTAATGGTGTCGAGCTAAACCATGTGTTTATCTTTTATCGCGTTCATGTTGTTGAGATTTATTTAAATTTCGTCTAACGTGAACATGCCAGAAATCAGAACGAATACATCAATAAAACCATACATTCAATTGTATATTCTTTATTACATTTTAGAAAACAGTTACTATTTCCATGTAAAATAATTTCGAGTACATGTATGTTTTAAAGCGATACAAACAATACGTGTAGATCAATTTAGGGAGATATGTCTCTATTGGATGAAATACTGTTTATTTTATGCCTAAAAATAGCAATATCTTGTACGAGTACACTACCTATTTGGTCGGCTTCGTTGTTTAATGGCAACAACAACATTTTATATTCTAATGGTAATTTAGTATTTAAAAGTATCGCTTGTTTTTACAGATTGTGGAAGGATCGATTTATTACCTGAAAATCAAAATTTCCAAACCACAAGACGGCATCACAATTGTAAGTTTCAGTTTCACATTAATAGACACCAGTAATCACATTCATAGACACCAGTATTCACATTAACAGTATTCGTTGTGCATGAGATGCACATCATATTTAAATGTGTCATGTTCTGTGAAAGCTGGTCATAATGCATGTGCCTAAAGTGTCGTCCCAGGTTAGCTTGTGCAGTCCGCACAGGCTTATCAGGGACGACACTTTCCGCCTAAACTTGATTTTCGGTAAGGAGGGACTTCCTTGCGGACTGCACAGGCTAATCTGGGACGACACTTAACGCACATGAATTAAGCCCAGTTTTATCAGAACATGACAAAAACAATCACACTGAGGTAAAACCTCAATCTGACTTTAAGCCAAATGAAATAACGTTATTTCTTTTGTCGATAGAGAACATTTCAAATACATTATATTAATACAATACAAAAACATGTGAGCTTTTTGAGATACAAATACCTTTTTTACATGGGGCTAGTTCATTCGGCCCTGCATTTTATTGCCTGATAAACGAGTTCACTAATTACAAGGCACACATTTGCAATTTATTGAAAAGTTGTCTTTTGTCATTGTTTTTCCTTTGGCAAATCGAGTTCGATGCCCGTTTGTTTATTTAGGTTTATATAAGCATAGAAGTGTTATTATTGGTATTTTTTATTATTTACCAAAATGCTGTTTATCAGAATGCATTCCTGGTTATCAATGTTTGCTTACTTGAGACATTCTGGTACTAGCCTTGTGTATTTATGGTATCTGTTTGATTTATAGTATACAAGTATATTTATTGTATTTCCAATTGCTTTATTAGAAGAGGAGGACCTGCGATGTCAAGGTATACGAACCACTCAATACTGAAAATCTGGAGCTGATTTCCTTCGAATGCTCTGGAGCTGATTTCCTTCGAATGCAATTAGATCATCCTTTCTTTTAGCTACAATGGCATGAAGATGGACTATTGAATGTATCTAAAACATAATAAAGCGACTATATAAAAGTCACCATGCATACAATAACGCCAATATTAAAAGAGAACAACTTTCTAATAAACATTTTCCTGTATGTAATGCATGTTTCTTTTTGCTTAATAATGACACTTGACCAACACTATTTTTGACACTCACCTTTGTTCTTGAACCATTTTCATACGGTGTTCATATGTGTATCATCGCATTATAGATCTGCTCTATTTAATATTTGAGTACCAATAAATTGCACACACAATGTGATATTTGTTTTATATTTATAAACCGTAAGGGTCACAGTGTACGCTTGTGCTACCTGTGTGCTACTTAGTACTACTTAGAACGCCAGTAGAGTAATACAGACATGTGCGTGCCTGTTGTCTTATTAACGCTCGATTGGTAATTGACGGCTCGGGTACTACTTAAATGTACCCTGGGTACTCTTAAGTATACTTAAATGAACCCGGGTTCGGAAAATATACTAAAACGTACCCGATCAATTTAGACTGTAGCCGAGTATTATTCCCGCCCAAAATCCGATGTCGTAAAACGCCGTACGGAATACGAAACAAAATTCTCTTTGATTTTTTTTCCTCAACATACTTTTTGAGCCGGAGTTTCAATAATATAGAGGCTATTTTACAGAATATTGAAATAAATATGAACATAATTAATAAAACAAACACAACCGACAACGGCCAATTTAGCGTCAGAATTTTGGGTGCGCATTAGTATATTTACCGTACCCGGGATACATTTAAGTATACTTAAGCGTACCCGGGATACATTTAAGTAGTACCCGAGCTGACAATGACCAATCGATCCTTATTTATACAGATAAATCAACATTTGAAGTTTCTTTTAACATAATTTTTTTTAAGTTTTTTTTTCTTATACCATTCTTAGTGTCGGTTTGCGCGGTGTTTGTGCATTTGTAACCAAATAAATAAAACCAATCAAGGGAGTTATTAATTTGTCGTTGTGTTTGTCATGAGACTTTGTCCTGTGTCGTATTGAAAAGTAAATTTTAATAAATACAGGACTTTGGAGTGATGAACTGGAGTTTCGTTTTCTTTACATTTGGTGTTTGTAATGGGAGCATAAACACTTTTGAATCATAGCAATTGTTGAGAGTATTGAATCAGCCCAGTTTTAATGATTTTCAGTGGGAACGTGTTATTCACTATTTCTTTAATATAAACAAATTGAAACTCCACCTGCCTCAGAAGGATATAACTTTTATAAGCGGCACGAAATCTTTTATCGATATCAAGGGGCCAATTGCAAAAAACAACACAGGAAATTACAAAAATGAACAAAGATCAAACAAATATATGAATTAAAACGACAAACGAACAGTATTAACATAGTTGAATGCAAGATAAAATGGATATCCAATTAAATTAAACATCAGTAGTTCAAATAATATGTGTTTTGTACATGATGTGATGTTGTATTTGAAATATGTATTGAAAGCCGGAATAACATATAGAAGAATAACAAGAGAAGCATTTCCTAGAATCGCTTCTTATTTCAAACCATTTCATATATTTTAACAGTTCTTCGATTTCACGTCAAATCAGATACGCGTATGCAATTACGCATAACAACATTATGATCATGTGACTTGGTTGTCAATACAATTCAGCCTCGCTCTGTGAAAAAGAGGTTTAATGTTTGTCCGTCAGCGTCGTCCCAGATTCGCCTGTGCGGACGACACTTTCCGCTTGTATATTTTTCGTTTAAAGAAAGTCTCTTCTTAGCAAAAATCTAATGTAGGCGGAAAGAGTCGTCCCTGATTAGCCTGTGTGGACTGAACATGCTAATCTGTGACGAAACTTTACGCCCATGCATTAAAATCCATTTTTACAGAGCACGGCTCTATTTTACAATGTAATCACACTGTAGAAGTGTGAAGATTGGATAAACGCGATTAAACGGTAAAAGTATACAGTCGTGGCGGAGTATAAGGACAGTTGCGGTGTGCATCCTAATAGCATGATATTATTGAGTCGCGTTCTGAGAAAACGGAGCATAATAAATGTGCGTAAAGTGTCGTTCCAGATTAGCATGTGCAGTCCGCACAGGCTAATCAGGGACGACACTTTCCGCTTTTATGTCATATTTCGTTTAAATGAAGTCTCTTCTTAGCAAATTTTAGGCGGAAGGTGTCGTCCCTGATTAGCCTGTGCGGACTGCACAGGCTAATCTGGGACGACTCTTTTCGCACATGCAGTATGCCTAGTTTTCTCAGAACACGACTCATTTTACGGGTTTTGCGGATAAACTGTTTTGATAAATACAATTTATTAAATAAATTTTCTTTTCTTTCTATGAACCTTTATAATAGAATATATGTATGAGTGTACAAGTGAAACTATATTAAAAGAGATGCACTAATTAATATACATGCTTGACGTGTATATGCCGCAGATGATATAAATCTATTTACTTCTTTATGTCCTACAAATTTATTTTCGCTCATGTAACTAAGGTAATTTAAAGACTATTTTAAGCAGTTTATTGTTAGAATAGATGTAAATGTCAACTGTTCCTAAAATTGAAGACATCTGGACCATCACAAAGCCAGCACGATACAATTTATCTACCCACAGGACTGCCACGCCAAAAACAAAACAACAGCCGACAAGATCAAAAACAATCCGAAATTAATATTCCGAGATCACCACTTTTAATTGATAAATGCATAAACGCGTTTTGGGTTCAAAGCAGTTTATTGGAAACAAATATGCATGGTTGTATATTCATGTCGTTGATTTTGACGAAGGGGAACACACTAAAAGAAGAATACCGAACAATCGATAAACATCGGACGTAATGGGTCTTAAAAAGTATTATCATTTAAATACCACTATAGCTTACATTATATTATATACATTTTGATAGGTTTAAGACATACACGAAATTAAATTCCAGTTTAATTAGCATGAGAAACGTTTGATCATCTGTTATAGGCACTTAATTGACGGTAAATAACCAATCGTCCAACAAATTAGGTGGGATTTAAAAATGGCAGGAAAAATAAGCACGAGTTTATAAAAAAATTGGTTTACCGACTAGGAATTTTTATATTTAAATGTGGTTGCATGCAGCTTGAGGACTTTTTCGAAGACAACGTGGCCCACAATAACAGTTAAAATGGGAAATCGAATTTCCGTATGTTTGTATTACAAACACGACGAGTACATCATGAAATAACAAGTCATTATAGCATATTATATGGTCGTTAGATAATGATTTGTCTCGGTCAGCTAAATATAAGTCTATATTATAAACATGACATTTCTCTGACATTATCTATTTCGACCGTTTGCAACCAGTCAGGACGGCTCATAAACGGTCAAAGATTAGTGTGGTTTTGCAAGCAATAACTTTGAATTGGCATTACATTTGCATAGGCATTATCATGAGTATCACATTTAGTTCAACTCGATGACAATGTTGTCAACATGATAACATTTCTAAATTATTCATCATTTTACCATTCATCATTTTAGTAAACCAACAACATTACATGACTATAGCGCCTAATGGTAACCACAAGAGCGAGAGGTCAAATGTTCAAATGACAATGAACTTGTATTGATATAGCCGTATTATATAAGTAAATTAAATCATCCAATGGGAAAGATGGCCTACCCTTTTACACTAACTATTCGTTTAATAACAGTAGAAATTGCTGAACACTCAGCTGAACAGCAGCGTTATAAGATAATAACGCAAGTAATTAAGACATTTGCAGTTATCAGGGGACTTAAATGTGTTTATTTCAACACAGCGTTGAACTCGAGTTATATAGACCGGCACTTTATTACATAATTTACATACAGCATATTGCTGTTAACGAATCGTTGGTAATAAGTTATATTGATGATAAGCAAATCGTTATTTTAAAACGTGTAAGAATGCTCTTGGTTTTGCGGGTTACGATTTTAAATGAGAATGATTATAGTTGCATGTTGTGGCAATTATGTGAAATATAAAAGTCAGTAAAACTGTGTGAGTACAGAAATAAACAAGAAACACCGAGCATAGTTCCACTTTCTTAGTTTATGAGTATTACAGTTATTAATAACTGTATTGAACCAGTAGGTTTGGGCTGGAATGGGTCTGTTTTAAATATGCATTTTGTATCGTTTTAGTGTTCTATTTTTTAAATAGGTTTACACGTATATTCACGGAAAGAATGATATACATTGCTAACAACACACCGTTTGCAAAATATGTACGGAAAATCGAAGATGTTAATTTTATAATCAATACGTTTTAAAAATCTGTTTAACACTGCATATAAGTTGTATGTGAACGATTTGAGCTTTCATGTGCTTTATAAAGTCATGTGTTTATACAAATTCTTTCATACATATGTTGTATCACGAAATGAAAGGGATTTTAAACCAAGATGACACAAATATTATAAAATATTTAATTTACCACCGCAAAGACAACTCTACTGTAAAGAACATGCCAACACTGTAATATTATCACAACGAACATGCTCGATTCCATTTGATGACGTTTAATCAATCAGCGTTACTTGACGCTTGAATACGTACATAGTTTACATGAGCTTCTCAAATACCTCGACTTAGAAAGCAGACTGGCTAAAACTCTATCGAATAGAGGTATGCATATAAATGTTAACATCGTCTATATAAATATTCGACATCTCCCCTAAAAAAAAATAATTTCTATGTTTATAGGTAGGCTTCACAGTCCTAAATATAACAGAGAAACTTTGAAACATGCAGTTGAAGTCTTTGTAAACATACATACATGAATATATATATTACTTAAACAAAATGATCACTGAACTTCTTGTTGATGGAATGTCCCAACTGTTTAGACTTCTGGAATGTTTCTTGGTGGAATGTTCCGAATGTTTATATTGTATCATCATCATGTAATGCTTAATTAAATTTTCAGAAGTTATTTCTTTAAAATGAAGAGAAAAAAAACAAAAACAAAAAACACATAATAAAATGTATAACACTTGACTAGAGCTATGAACTGTTATTAACACTTATTGTCTTAGCAACAAATTAAAATGAGAAGTTTCTTAATTATTTGTTATTTTTGAAACTTAGCTAAATATCTTGACAAGTGACTGCAAGGGTTTATTATGCCCATAAACACTACAGATCACTTTGTCATCACGAAATCACTGTATTTTGGGGTTTATTATGCCCATTAACACCACAGATCACTTTGTCATCACAAAATCACTGTATTTTGGTGGCATCTTAACGTTTCGACCGGAACGGTTGGTTGTTCCCTCTGTTGTTGATACCGGTAATGGAATACCAGCTGGAGGTTGGTGGTTATTTTCTGATTGGTGGTTATCCTCCGGATGTAGATAAGGAACATCTTCTCGGTCGTCCCCATGTGGTGTTAAACACGCCTTTGTTGGACGAAGGTGTGTACGATTGCGACGATATAATTCCCCATTGTTTTTGTAACGAACAATGTAAGATCTTGGAGATTCATGTTTTTGAACTACTGTCGCCGGTTCCCATTTTGAATTTTCTTTTCGTTTCACGATGATTTGTTGCCCAGCTTGTAAATTAACCTGTTCTTTCGAACAGTGTTTATCAACTTGGCTTTTGTTCTTTTTCTGCAGAAAACGTTTTTTCTTAACTATGTTGTTGGTAGTCGTTTTCTGCAAAAGCGACTTGGTTATTGGTAGTGTCGTTTTCAGTCGTCTGCCAAGGAATAGTTGTGCTGGCGATTTATCTATTCCTTCTATATTAGTGTCTCTATAGATCATGATGGACAAATATGGATCCTTGGGTTTCTTTAATAGATTTTTTATTGTATGTACCCCTCGTTCAACCAGTCCATTAGATTGTGGGTACATTGGAGAACTAGTCATATGCACAAACCGTAATTTCTGGCAAATTTGGTAAAACAAGCACTGGAAAACTGCGGTCCATTGTCTAAATAGTGTTCATCTGGTATGCCATATCTTGAAAATTGACTCTTTAATTACATTATGGTATTCTTACTCGACAAGTCGTCTAGTTTCGCGATTTCAAGCCATGAACTGAATCGATCAACAGAAAGCAAATAGTTTGTTTTGTCCCTTGAATTGGAATAAATCTACGCTTATTTTTGACCACGGCCTTTCTGGAACTTCTGTAATGACTAATGATTCTTTTGGATTTCTACTTTGGTTTTCTGCACATTTCTCACATGCGGCTACCTTATTTTCAATTTCAATGGACATTCCCGGCCAAAACAGCGTTTCCCTAGCTCTGGTTTTGCATTTGGTGATTCCAAGATGTGCTTCAGGTATTTTGTCCAACATGTCTGGTCTCAATGATTCAGGCACTATCAGTTTGTGAGACTTAAACAACAAATTGTCAACTACCGAAATTTCGTCGCGAAAGTTCCAGTACGGTTGTACTCTATAATCTAACAGTTTTTTTACTGGTTTGCCAACCTGCCAATACAACATCTTTAAATGCTTTCATGGCTGAATCATTGTGTGTTTCTGTTTGAAATGTGTCCATTTTCTCTTTTGAGACAGGCAAATATGATATTAGATTTAACGTGAACTCTTCAGAATTTAAGTCTTCTATTGTTTCATTCAAGAACGCCCTACTTAAGCAATCCGAAATGAGCATTTCCGCCTCTGGTTTGTAGACAACCTCAATGTCATATCTTTGTAAAGCCAACACATTTTTTTTTGCAAACGCGGATGAGCTTGATGTAGCGGGTTTTTGAAGATTGCCTGTAGTGGTTTATGATCACTTTCAACTTTTATGTTTTGTCCAAATACATATTGGGGGAACTTGGTACAGCCATATGAAATCGCGAGAGCCTCTTTTTCAATTTGCGCGTAATTTTGCTGTGCTGTAGTTAAAGCTCTGGATCCATATGCTATAGGCTGATTGTTCTGAAGAAGTACTGCACCAACTCCTTTTGATAACGCGTCTACTGATAATATGATTTCCTCTTGAGGATCAAAGTATCGAAGCACTGGCGTTGTACTCACAGCATATTTTAATGCTTCAAAATACTCTTTTTGTTCTTTTTTCCCAATGCCATTCTGTTTCTTTCACCCGAAGAAGTCGTAATGGAGCACTTATTTGAGATAAATTTGGAATGAACTTGGCCAAATAATTTATATAACCCAGAAATGCCATAAGCTCCTTTGTGTTTTTGGGTTCTAACATGTCTTTTACAGCTCTAATCTTCTCAGGATCAGGTTTGAGACCTTCTCCTGATAATATATGTCCAACATAACTAATTGATGATTTTCTAAACTGGCATTTGTCCTTATTCAGTTTCAAGTAATGTTCATCTATGCGCTGTAATACCAAGTTCAGCCGTTTGTCATGCTCTGGTAGATCTCTTCCCAAGATTAGTATGTCGTCAACTTTAGCTTCAGTCAAGTCTATGTCCTGTATAATCTCGGAAACAAGTCTTTGGTAGACTCCTGGTGCTGACTTTATTCCACACGGAAGTCTTGTGAAGCTATAACGTCCATATGGTGTGTTGAATGTACACAGTTTCTGACTGTCAGTATCTAAAGCACATTGCCAGAAACCAGACGTAGCATCTAGTTTCGTAAAAATCTGTGCGTGTGTAACCTGTGGCAAAATCTCTTCGATTGTTTTAATGAACGGTGCTCCCTTTTAATGGCACGGTGTAAGTCTTTGGGATCCATACAAATTCGTATCTTTCCATTGGGTTTGACCACGGTGACCATAGAATTTACCCAATCAGTTGGTTCTTTCTTCTGAACATTCACTCCTTGTTTTTCCATGGATAGTAATTCTTGATTTACTTTCTTTTTAATAGTTATCGGCACTTTTCTTGGTGGGTGGACTTTTGGTTCAAAAGAAGGATTAACTGTTATGCGATGTTTTCCTCGCAAGCATCCCAAACCTTCAAATATGTTTGGAAAATTATGTTCTATGTCCTTTGGTACCGATTTCTTCTGATTTATTGTATGATCCGCTGCACGAGATTCAATTCAGAACATGTCTCTTCTCCTAGTATTGTTTCAGCATTTTTCATTGGTACCGTACAGACATTCCCAAAAGTTTTTTAAGTCCACAGGACATCCGGTCCGGTAGTCTTAGACTTAGAAAGCGGACTGGCTAAAACACTATCGAATAGAGGTATGCATATAAATGTTAACATCGTCTATATCAATATACGACAAACACGTAGACATATGCATAGTTACTGATGTTCTACCATGATGAACGCTCTATTTTAAGGGATGTTCCATCGCAATGGAAGTTTCGATTGAAAGGGTTCTACCATGAAGACAACTCTATTTTAATGGATGATTTACTGTGACGAGAGACATAATGTGAATAATGTTCCATAGGAAGACAACTCTATTGAAAGTGCTGTTCCACTAGTGCTGTTCCACTGATTAATATGTATATTTCACAGGATAAAGCACCGCTACATATAGCGTTCATCGATTGTGCGTTTGCTTATTAACCAGGTTTTCCGAAGGAAAAAACTGGTTATTAGATTGGCGAATGTCGGCGGGCGGGCGGGCTGGCTGGCGGGCTGGCGGGTTGGCGTGCGGAACAAGCTTGTCCGGACCATAACTTTGTCGTTCATTGTCAGATTTTAAAATCATTTGGCACATTTATTCACCATTATTAGACGGTGTGTCGTGCGAAAGAATTACGTCGATATCTCATAGGTCAAGGTCAAAATTTGAGTTTGAATGTCAAAAATGGCCATAAATGAGCTTGTCCGGGCCATAACTTTGTCGTCCATTGTCAGATTTTAAAATCATTTGGTACATTTGTTCACCATCATTAGACGGCGTGTCGCGCGAAAGAATTACATCGATATCTATAAGGTCAAGGTCACAATTTGAGTTTGAAGGTCAATAATGGCCATAAATGAGCTTGTGAGGGCCATACCATTGTTGTTCATAGTGAGATTTTAAAATCATTTGCACAATTGTTCACCATCATTAGACGGTGAGTGGCGCGAAAGAATCACGTCGATATCTCCAAGGTCAAGGTCACAATTTGAGTTTGAAGGATAAAAAATGGCCATAAATGAGCTTGTATGGGCCATTACTATGACATTTTAAAATTATTTGGCACATTTGTTCACCATTATTGGACGGTGTGTCGCGCGAAAAAATTACGTCAATATCTCCAAGGTCAAGGTCGCCACAACTAAAAATAGATTGATTTTGTAATTATGTAACTATGAACAATCAGTAAAAATGAACATTTTTATTTTGAGTTGTCTCTCTTTATCAGACTTTTTATGCCCCCCGGTAGGGTGGCATATAGCAGTTGAACTGTCCGTCAGTATGTCAGTATGTGTGTATGTCAGTCTCTCCGTCCGTCCGTCCGAAAAAAAACACTTTAACGTTGGCCATAACTTTTGCATTATTGAAGATAGAAACTTGATATTTGGCATACAAGTGTATCTCATGAAGCTGCACATTTTGAGTGGTAGAAGTTGAAGGTCAAGGTCATCCTTCAAGGTCAAAGGTCAACAAAAAAAGTTTTTCAAAGCGGCGTTCTCATGAAGCTGCACATTTTGAGTGTTGGAAGTTCAAGGTCAAGGTCATCCTTCAAGGTCAAAGGTAAACAAAATATTTAAAAAAATCAAAGCGGCGTTCTCATGAAGCTGCACATTTTTAGTGGTGGAAGTTTAAGATCAAAGGTCAAGGTCATCCTTCAAGGTCAAAGGTCATTTTTTTTAATTTCAAAGCTGTGCAATAGGGGGCATTGTGTTTCTGACGAACACATCTCTTGTTTTTTCTAATTGAAATCAAGGTCAATTTTACACAAGGGGGTTAACAATACACATTTTGAATTGTCTCCCTTTATCAGACTTTTTTCAACTGAAAACATGGATTTGTGACAATTTCGTCCCTTGTTTTAATATGGTTTCATATATGACAACCCGGAAGCAATATAAAACGCTTATATGTATGGAATTAGCCGTTACAATACACATAACTTGTTTAGAATTTTGCCGTAATGGGCATAAGTCCCTCGGAGAAAGTAGTTTTAGAAACATATAGATTACCTATTCTATCCGGTTATACACTACAAGGCCCTTCTAACAAAATACTTTTATGAGACTTCTTTAAAAAAGACAATGAAAATAAGCACCTATAACACTAAAATGTTTCTGGACCACATTTGGGTGTGGTTTCCTCGCGCTGCAGGTACAAAATGAATGTATGCAAACAAAAATCATTGTATTGTACATATTATCCGTTTCTAAGACAATATTGTTACGTACCTCTGCTTTGAGGTATACCGTTTTAAATACTTGATTACTTATAGCTTTCAAATAGCTGTTAATATAGTGTTACGCTTGTTCCATCCGTTTTGAAATAGTACACAAGTCGAAAATAAACTGTTCAAACAATAATTTATTCGTGCGAAGATAAATACTCGCAATAAACAACCCGTTAGAGAGCAACACAATGTAAGTTATTCCTAACCGCCAGCTTCCCGGTAATTATACTAGGGTAGTGTTTACATGGATTTACACATGTGATGCACAATCAGACAGTTCTGCGTTCTTTCAGAATTTATGTAAATAGTGCGATAAAAGTGTTTAAAACGTTTCTAGAAGCAGTGTTACTTAATGTAAACAATCTTCTTATCAATGGATTATTACTATTAAACGTATGTGATTGACTTTTACTCAACTGTCAACTATTTTGACTTATTGTTCAATACTGATCACCAAAATTGGTCAGTGACCAAGATTCTGGGCAGTGACCAAGATTTTGGTCATTAATGACCAGAATTCTGGGCACCAGTGACCAAAATTTGTCAGTGCTATGACTGACCAAAAATAATGAGCAAGAAATTAGAACGATACATGACGTCATTTACCAAATGCCATAACAATGAGACAAAATGGCGCCTTATTTAGAAAAACAATGAAAAATACAAAGTATTCAAATGAATGGCTCGCTGCTAGATAAGAGTTCTGGTGATGTTCAGATTATATAGACTCAGTTGTGTACATTTGTCAATTGTTTTATATAGTCACATTATGTCACCAGAATAGAATGAACAACTTAAGAGGAATTCAATTGAACAGATAAGTGCAACTGTTACACCTGGGGTGTATCAATGTTACGGAAAAACACATGTGTTATTACGTTGGACTAAAAGGCGTATAAGTGCAAAATAACGATGAGGTCTGAACGAAGCAGCAATATTACTGAACACAAGCTCGTATTGCATGAGCAACCGAGGCGATGTAATTAGACACAAGCTGGTATCGCACTTTCATATCACATTTAACAAACGTTAGCTTTTCAATGAAAATTACCCCGTCCTTAATTCTTTATATAAATCGTGTTCTGAGAAAACTGGGCATAATGCATGTGCGAAAAGTGTCGCCCCAGATTAGCCTGTGACATTTTCCGCCTAAATTGGATTTTTGCTAAGAAGAGACTTCAGTTAATCGAAAAATTTCATACAAGCGGAAAGTGGACACTTTACGCACATGTTTTCTCAGAAAGCGACACATATTATAAAACATGATTGAGACAAATTGCGTGAGAGAACTTGAATAGAACTTGTTCGGCAATGGGTGAATATTCTGACGGCATTCAGCTGCTAATATTTTTTTTGTTCTCAATGAGATAAATGTGTCTATCTGTCATCGCAGCGATTCGTAGAAACATAATTTTACGGAAACGTATATGGTACACCCGAATAATGTGGTCATGCCGAAATAATTTTTATCGATTTAGTGTGAAATAACATGGTGTGTCGACATTGTTTTGAAGCTTTTCCCGCCTTAATTTTACTCGTCATAACGACATTAAGTAGAAGTCTCGACGTAAATGTTTCCGGCTTTTCCCGAAAATATATTTGGTCCGCATGATCTAAGTCGACAAATCTACATAACTTGTGGCGTCATGCTCTTGTGAAAATGACTTGCCATCATAGTTTTAGTCGACACGATGAGTTATTTCATATCATGCCGTCGTAAAATGCTGACATCATCACATTATTGCAACATTTGCTCATGACTTCCGGCGTCGAACAGATTTTTAGTTTCTGGTATATTCTTTCGAAACACGCAAGACCTCAGACAGTCCATTTTTACAGCAGGAATGCTTGGTATAACGGTACAAATAACATTCACTGATTGCAAACAATAAATATTAATGTGTTCGTTGAGTTTTATGAGCATTTAGAGAGCTCAAATCTCGATTGATTCATTTAGATATTTTTCTTTAACTAATACATGCAAAACGTGTTTTTAACGACTCACAACTTTTTTATATTGCAGATTTGTGTCTTTGTGGCACTGATATATGTTGACTTTTCGTTAGCTGTACTTTCAAATCAAGAAAGGGATGTTTGGATTTCGCGTTATCACAAACAGGGCTATACGCGTCTGGATATATGTGGATTTTTGCTTTTCCTACACAACACTGCTCTCAGTTTGAGTCAACTGAAACGGATATTGCGAAGGTTACGGCTCCAAAGACGCAACGCGTCATCTCCTCTTCCAGACGTTATACGAGCGATTCGCTCAGTATATAAAAGAGGGATGGCTGTATGTGGTTATAAAACTATATGGAAACTGGTCAACACAACCACAATGTCAAAGTAACCCAAGAAGCAAGGTGTGTCATGAAGTTAATTGATCCTGAGGGTGTTGCTCTCAGGTCTGCACATCGCCTGCGACGCAGAGTCTATACCAATAAAGGTCCTAATTTTACTATACACATTGATGGGTATGATAAGCTAAAGCCTTTTGGAATTGCTATACACGGGGCGGTTGATGGATTTTCCAGATGCATATTATGGATGGAGGCATGCTATTCGAATAATAAACCTCGAATTATCACGGGCTTCTTTGTTTACTTTGTGAAACGGATTGGTCGCGTTCCACGTCTGGTTCGTGGCGATGCAGGGACAGAAAACGTTTGGGTACGGGCTATGCAGATAGCGTTTAGGTTTAATGACAGGGATAACATGTCTGGAATGAACAGATACATCACTTGGAGATCCACTGGCAATCAAAGAATTGAACGTTTGTGGGTAAATTTAAGAGTCAGTTTTACTGTGTTTTGGAGGAACTATTTTAAGGATATGGTAGACAGCGGCTTGCTTCGGATTGATGATCCTGTGCATTTAGAATGCTTGGGATTCTGTTTCATACCATTAATACAACGTGATCTGAACTCTTTCACCCATCTATGGAATTCTCATCGGATTCGGCAGCAAAGACATGTGGAAGCACCAAATGGGATACCTATAGTAAGTTACTACCAGCCTAAGGCGAATGGAACCCGAGATTTTTCATTTCGGCTTCCTTGCGAATTGGAAACCATTGATCGTATTTAAGAGAAATACTTTGTAAAGAAACCACACTTTGGATGTAAAGATGACTTCATACCCGTCCTAGAACATGTGTGTGAAATGCGGCGGGAGCAATTGCCAATTCCTGTATCGATTGAACGTGCGACTTCTTTGTTCTTGGCCTTGACTGAAATATTGGATGGTTACTAATTACATAGGCAAAAATATATGCTTAAAAAGTGGTTATATTTTGCAAATTTAATCGTTAAGTTAGTTTAGTTCAAGTAAGTTTCGATTAGAGTTTTATTTACAATGTGTCGATAAGCAACACAAAATTGATATTCTTGTTATTGGAATTGATCATGAAGTAGTTAAACGTTTTTTTTCTTTGCTTAAATGAATTCACTAATATTGTTGTACACATTTACAGACATTGCAAACTTGGCAAAACAGATTAATCATGTTCATCATTTCATTGTTAGATTGCAGAAGAATGAATGAAACGTCACTAATTGTTTGAAAACATGGCGGTCATTTAGTTATGAAATCCTCGTAAATTGTGGAATGTTCCTTTCAAAATAAGGTTCTTTCAAAATATTTATTAACATTTCATTTCAAACTTCAATATATTAAACGAAACGACTATTGTACATCTTATATTTAATATTAACACGGGCGCAAATTTATGATATATTTAGTTTGTACATTCTTAATTGATTTGCTGTTCCTGAAACTCTAGTGTATATAGTACATGTTTGAAATAAATGTTCATACTGCAATTCGATCTTTATTTTTTGAATGGTCAAATAATTCGTTTTTGAGGAAATAAAAAAATATTCAAATGTGACACAAAATTGGGCTATTTGTAGATCAATTTTAGGGCTAGTTTATGTGATCGGTCTTTCTTCGTCGTCCGTCAACATTTTCACTAAAGCAAAATCACCTACTCAGCTGTGTCAATAATACCAAATCATGCACAGTCCTCAAAGCTAGTTAGGTTGTAGTTTGCTTTTATTTCCATATTATGTCCACATCGCACAGTATTTATCAAAATATTAAAAAAAAATGAAATATTTGTTTACGAGCCGGTATAGTTTTATCGGAGTGGTGATACACGTACCCTTTGACTAGATCGGTCTATGGTCTGACCATACATATATATACTCAACCGGATTATTAATGTGTTATTGAAAGCGAATTATGCATTTATTCGCCAACTATACGTGCAGTCATCATTGAAAAACGACAAAAATGAACGGCGAATATAAAAGTAACGCTTGACTGTAATGGCATTTTATTTTTCTTGCAGTTGATTACATTATTACGAGTGCCCTATGTATGTTTCACTAGGGTACATTATTCGGATTGGCTTTAGTATATCATTTGACTGGGCTTTAATATTCAATGAAGTTGCCTCCACGAAGCGCACGAGGAAATCGAGCTTGGGACTACTTGGATTAAGTATGCCATGTGCGACATGTACACAGTCGAAACTGCGTATTTGAAAAGGAGGCGCTTACTAAATTCATGCACAAATAAATCCCAAATTATATTGTCTTTCAGCCAAACCATTGAAAACATATGCACATGCAGAATGATATTGTAATTACATGCATAAGAATTGAAACGCTCTTTTCTTCGCTTCATCGATGTAAGTAGGTTTGTTTTGGTATTCAATGCGGCTTTATGCAAATTAGTTCCTCACAAAAAGCATGCACATTTTCAACTACATACAACTAAACATCTTACATTTAAAAGACCGGAAAGCGCGTTCAAGATAACACTTTAATAGCTGCAGTGAAGTATCGAGCAGATACTTTAATGGTGAGCATTAAAATCCGATTCAATTAAAACTTTATTCAGATTTAACAAAAGTTGAGCTTCAAATCTTAGCATAGAAGCTGATAATTTAAATTATAAATCTCTTATTCTAAATATCAAATTTAAAAAGATGATTTATAAAACAACATAACAGCTAATGAGTTTAAAACTGTTCTTCAGTATTTATTCAGAATAAGTAAGACAAATGAAAACAAAGTTAAAGACATATCACTTTCTGAAATGGTCAGAAGTGGGTGGATAATGTAATTGCTTATATTAACATTATATTATGAAGTTTGGAACAATGTGCACAATTAAAGGGGCCTTTTCACAGTTTTTGCCATGTTTTGAAATAAGTCATTAAATGCTTTATATTGATAAATGTAAACGTTGGATCTTAAAAGCTCCAGTAAAAAATCAAGAATAAAATTTAAAAAAGTAAAAAAAAAAAGTAGCCGCAGCTGGACTCGAACCAGTGACCCCCGGAGTCCTGGAGTAACCTGGAGTAAAAACGCATACGCCCGCTCGGCTATTCTGCCAAGGATACTTGGTTGAAGTATTTTATGCATTATATAAGAAATCTTCGTAGTTTCACAAAATTTAACGACAACAACAGAACTCTCCAAATTATTCAATCGTTTCGCGTTGCAACGCTTTATAATTTTTAGGTTTTTAAACCGTCAAAAGATGCATATATTTGCTATATTAGACCATGGTAAATGTTCAGTAATACTGTTTCCTCACAAATATTATAACTTAAATGAAAATTTGCGAATCTGAAACAACTTTTTTCAATTTTGTCAATTTACCAAACCGTGAAAAGATCCCTATAACATATACTATAGTGATACATGAACAAGTTCTAATACAATCTTTCAAAAAGAGTAAATAATAACATGTTTTCACCTTATAAACCACTTTCTTCTTGGGCTTTGGAAGTCCTTATTTTCTTGTTGTGTTCATAAATACATTGACACCAGCTGGAACCTACACTACTGTAGAAGATAATGTTGAAGTATTATTAAATATAACACACTAGAAGCACTGAAAAAAGGATACTTTTGTGCAAGAAAAGAATGTAAACAACTAGAGTAAAAAAAGAGTTCACTTGAAAAAATATGGTGGGCCAGAAATGATAATTAAAAAAAATAATATGATAGATACATAAATATTGAAAACATGTTAATTAAATTCCTTTTATTTTATAGCGTATGTTAATACTATAAAGATAAGGATTTATCACATGCAATACCCTGTTTTCCATTTAATATAGCCATTACATTTTTTTTTTATTACACATGTGTAATACAACATTTTAAAGCGTTTTCATTGGCTTAGTTATCGTTTATTGACCAATCGCATTTTGTTATTTTGCTGAAATGACGTTGCAACGTCAAATGACGTCACGAAATATAAACAACATTCGGGATTTATCATTATGTTTGCGTAAAACATGTGATAAAAAAGATCTGACACTCGTTGTCATATCATACTATAATTTATTAAACTCGTCCAGGAAATTCGTTAGTTAGCTCGCCAAAGGCTCGCTTCCTAACAAAATTCCTGAACTCGTTTAATAAAATATGGTATCATATGACAACTCGTGCCAGATCCTATATATATCAATGTGTTTGTTAAAGTGATAGTTTACACTGTTTCCAAAAGTTTCAATCAAATTTATATTTGTCATCCTGGTCAACCATACTTTTTCCAACTATTTTAAGACTCAATTTGTTTACATTTTTTCTTACAAAAAGATCTTTTTTCAGTGTTTCTAGTCTTTTATGTTTAATCATACTCTAGCATTATCTTCTACAGTAGGTTCCAGCTGGCGTCAATGGATATATGAACAAAAATAAATAAATAAGGACTTACAACGCCCAAGAAGAAAGTGGTTTATAAGGTTAAAACATGTGATTATTTACTCTTTTTGAAAGATTACATTAGAACTGGTTCATATATCACTTAAGTCTATGTTATTTTAGTTCTGCATATTGTTCCAAACTTAATATAGAATGCTAATATGAGGAATTATTATTTGAAATTACTCCAACCACATCTGACTATTTCAGAAAGTGATATCTTCTTAAACAACAAAACAAGTAACACAAACAAGAGGGCAAAGAGGCCGTAGGTCGTTCACCTGATGGAATGAGATCAAAAGAAAACGAGTTAAACTCGTGTGCAAATAATTCAGAACATTTATATGACAAAGGTCAAAGGCTGACTTCAATTCAAGGTTAAGGTCTTCCAAAGTATTCAATATAAGCATATATAGAAAATTACCCGACCCCCTGGTAGACATGGTTTTTAATACTGATTGACCAGAACAATTTTGCAACTCAAAAGTGTCAAGGAAACAAAAGTTTTAACCAAAGTTAACAAAGATTGGGCTTAAAATGCAACTTCTAGAGTTTTCACATGTTATATTATAAACAAAAATAGAAAACTGCCCCACCTATCAGTAACAATTTCGAACTTGTCTGAAAAATCAATAATACCAATTTTCTTACTAAGTTTCATAATGATTGGCAAAAGAAAGTGACTTTAAGGGTGTTCACAAGCTTCTTTTCCAACATAAAATATATGGAAAATGACCCCACGGTGGCTATGTTTTTTGACGGACCAGAACCAGTTTCAAACAAACTATACATATAGAGAAATTTACCCCACACCCTGAAAGCCATATTTTCCCACCGATCTTGACCATTTTCGAACTCGTCCATGATATCAATGAAACCAATATTCTAACCAAGTTTCATGATAGGGAAAAAATGTGACTTACAATGTACCTTTATAGCCATGTCCGGAAAACTGCCCCGCCCCCTGGCGGCCATGTTTTTCAACCGACCAGAACCATTTTCAAACTCAAGGAGCGACATATCCTTTACACAAACATTTTGGCAAAGTCAATGTGACTTCTAGAGTATTCACAAGGTCTTTATTTGTTTAACCAAGTGACCTAGTTTTCGACCCCACATGACCAGTTTAGAACTCAGTTTAAGTATGATTTGGGCAAATGTCCTGACAAAGTTTCATGAAGATCGGAGAAGAAATGCGGTCTCTAGTGTTCCTAAGGCAAAGGTTCACGACGGACACATGTCAATCAAAAATCAACATGAGCACTAAAGTGCTTATGTGAGCTCAACACTGGGCAGCCAATTTGTTGACACAGGCATTGAAAGGACCAATAGCTATTGAAGGACGGAGCGCTGTACTTTTCCGTCACGTACGTACATACATACAAAAATACGTATGTACTTGTGTACGTATGTATGTATATACATATGTGACCATATGCGCATCTTGGTACTTCTATTTTTGTAATATAAATTCAATTAGTGGCTGCTGAGTGCAGAAACCTAAAAGGTTATACCTTATAATGCCTATGGCATCAAAGAGCAATAACTCATCGAATCAGAATGATTAACATTGACATGAATAACATTGTTTTGTAGCTTCATTCAAATGTTTTCAGAATTATAGAAATGGTTAAAGTTGAAAAAAAACAACAGCAACATTTGAACGTCCATCATTTGGAGAAAAATATATCATAAACATACAAACATTATGGGCAATAACTCATCGAATCAGAGTGATTACATAACTCATCGAATCAGAGTGATTACACTGACTTGAATAACAGTGTTTTGTACTTTCATTCAAATGTTTTGAGAGTTATAGAAATGGTTAAAGTTGAATAAAGAAGAGCTGTCTCCATAGGTTGACATATGCCCCCGAAAAATGCTTTGATAGAAGTTATGAGCATTTTTCGAAACCTAAACGCTGATTTTGAAACATAAACGCGGACCCTTAGTTCAAGGTCAAGGTCAAAGGGGTCAAAAATTTTGTGCGTATGGTAAGGTCTTGTTCATATATGCCTGCTTACCAAATATGAAGGTTACATCTGAAGCGACATAAAAGTTATATGAGCATTTTTTGAAACCCTAACGCAGATTTTGAAACCCAAACGCGGACCATAAGTTCAAGGTCAAGGTCAAAGGGGTCAAAATGTGTGTGCGCATTGAAAGGCCTTGTTTATATACACATGCATGCCAAATATGAAGGTTACATCTGAAGTGAAATAGAAGTAATGAGCATTTAAAAAAAAGTATGACGGACAGTCCGATCACTATATGCCCTCCTTCGGGGTATAAAAAACAAAAACACTTGACCTCCATCATTTTGAGAATAATATATCATAAACATACAAACATTAAGATAACAAGCAAATTTCTTGAATTAATATTCCTGCCAAATAAATTGTGTTTATGGGTGGGTGTAGAACTAAAAGAAAAGGTATAGGTGAAGGGTTGTGCCTTTTCTCAATTATTTTTTTAACTCATTTGATGGGTTTGCAGACAATAAAATGCAGTTATTACATAATCCTTTGATGCATAGTAAAGGAATGACCTAATAATGAATCAAATTTGTGACCTTTGACCGCAATGTGTGACCTTGACCTTAGACCCTAGAATTATTGGTGTTGAATGTGAAGCACCCCCAGATGATTTAGAACAACTATAGCAAGTTTCATGGCTCTGACTCATGTGTTAATAGAGATAAATCTCTAAGCTTATATTAAAAGCATTTTTTTCAAGATATAAAGGGTCATAACTCCATTATTAACAGATGGTGTAAAATGCCATTTGCGTGCATCATCCTCTTATCCATATATATACTCATACATAGTTTCAATAAAATCCGCCACAACACTTCTAAGGTATGGCTCCGGACACAAAAGTGCCGGACTGACGGACGAAAGGACGGACGGATGGACAATGCCAAAACAATATCCCTCCGCCTATGGCGGGGGATGCAATATCCATCCGCCTATGGCGGGGGATAACAAAATCAAGATTAACAACAGACATATCACGTTTAAACTTAAAAAATGTCCCTCAATTTGGTTTATCTGAAAGAACTGAACAAAAGTGTCACTATCTATGTAAAAGCCATACAGCACTAGTGTATGGATGAATCGTACTGAAAGTACTGAAGTACGCTCAATTGAACATTTGCGATATAAATTGAACTAAAAATGAGCAAAAATAAACAAAACAATATAGCACAATAAAAAACTGAACTAAAAATGTTATTTCACAGTAAGTCGATATAAACTAATCCGGCATGACCATATTATTTGGGTACCAGTAACGCTTCCATAATTTTTAAACAACGCCCTTTGTCCACATAATTTATATCGACCCCTTCAGTTATATCACCATGTCAACATTATGTTGCTTGCAAGTCATCAAGATATATACCGTCATACAGTAAACAACACAGAAATAGTTAAATTTACAAGACGGCCAAAGGTTAAAATATCGTCAGAGATTTAGGCTCTTATTTCAACATGTGGGTTGTTTAAGTCTTGACAACTTATCTTTTGTCGACAAATCAACATAATTTTAGGCGTCATGCTCTTGTGAAAATGACTTGACATCCTAGTTTTAGTCGACACGATGAGTTGTTTTTTACGCCATGGCACCTTTTTCATATCATGCCGTCATAGAATGTTGACATCATCACAGTATCAGGGTGTACCATATACGTTTCCTTATAATTTAATACGTATTTAGTGCCATGTTCGATTCAGAATTATGGACGCGTATATGGTACACCCCAATAATATGGTCATGCCGGATTAGTTTATATCGACTTACTGTGAGAAAACATGGTATGCCGTCATAGTTTTGTAGGTTTTTCCCTATGAAAGCGTATATGGTACACCCTGATGATGTGATAATGTCGGGAAAAGCCGGAAAATTTACGTCGAGACTTTAACTTAATGTCGTCATGGCGAGTAAAATAAAGTGGGAAAAAGCTGCAAAACTATGTCTACATATCATGTTATTTAACAGTAAGTTGATATAAATTAATCCGGCATGACCATATTATTGGAGTGTACCATATACGCTTCCGTCTTAATTTTACTCGCCACAACGACATTAAGTTTAAGTCTTGACGTAAATGTTTTCGACTTCCCGAAAAAAATATTTGGTCGACAAGATCTAAGTCGACAAATCAACATAATTTTTGGCGTCATGCTCTTGTGAAAATGACTTGCCATCATACTTTTAGTCGACACGGTGAGTTATTTTTACGCCATGACACCTTTTTCATATCATGCCGTCATAGAATATGGTACACCCCAATAATATGGTCATGCCGGATTAGTTTATATCGACTAACTGTGAAATAACATGGTATGTCGTCATAATTGTGTAGGTTTTTCCCTCTTAATTTTACTCGCAATAACGACATAAAGTTGAAGTCTCGAGGCTAATGTTTCTAGCTTTTCCCGGAAAATATTTGGTCGACATGATCTAAGTCGACACATCAACATTATTTTTGGCGTCATGCTCTTGTGAAAATGACTTGCCATGATAGATTTAGTCGACAAGATGAGTCATTTCTTACGCCATAACACCTTTCTCCTATCATGCCGTCATAGAATGTTGACATCATCACAGCATCTGGGTGTACTATATGCGCTTCCATAGAAAATAGCTGTTTAAGCATTTTTACTAAAAAGTACATATTTTTAGATGTTGTCATTTTGTGACATTGTTTTATGAATTTTTGGTTATTTATCACAGGGCCGGATCCAGAAAAGATACATTTGGTTGAGGGGGTGAGGGAACACGTTTGTTTTCATTTAACAAATGGGCTGAGGCAAGAAATCAGTGTACAATGAATGTCCATATATTGATGCTTAGATACTCAATAAGTGTGCTTTCAACATAAGAAGTTAAATAAACGCTGTGTATTAAATATGTTTCTCATATGTTCACCAAATAAGATTCATTGGATTTGTATCTTTATAATGATTTTGATTGACATTAAACTGCTTAACATGTATCATATGCAAACAAAAATCACAAGCATGCCTATTTTTTTTAAATGAACGAAACATGTTCACATTGAGCGTTATATATTCAACATAGAAACATGTTTAAAAAGATACAACTAGTCCCTTCAACATCATATCGTCACTGCGGTTGACTCTTAAATATCATCTGTATTAAGAGTTCTGAAAATAAAAACGAGTGAGTGTTTAAATTAGTGCAAAATACAATTAATGAGTTTTTTGGAAGTCAAAGAAAAATGAAATTTCACAAGAGTCTGTATTTATTATCTTTTAAATCACTAAAGTCAGTAAATTTGGCCAGGCAAACAATATTTTCGAAAGAGGCATTAACACTGTTGGTTTGGTTACTATTTCAATTACCTGTGTTTATATGAGTATATAAAGCGTGATAAAATGTGAATATTGATGATCAATTATAATCTAGATTGACGATATATTAATAGCTCATATGTTCCTTCATATTTCGATTCTGAAGAAATTCTTGAATAACTCAGAAAGTTTACACATGTATATAAACGATATGTGATTTTTAATCTTTATCATGAAATAATACCAGTTAAGTTATTGTTGTGTACGTTTACATACTTATAATGTAGATGCACATTCGACACTGTAACCAAATTTCTGTCGGTTCGATTACTTGATACTTAAAGAAAGTCATTTTCATAAAATATTTATTGTTATTAAATTAGGAACTAATTTGACGATTGTTGGTGACATTAACACATTAAATATGCCCCTATATTCATGAAATGTTTAATACAGTTTTATGTACATAACAATTTGAACACCGTCAACTTTGTAATCGCCACACAAAAATAATATAATGATATAATTATAATACTATTTTCATCTATCTGTTACGCGCTTACAAAATCTTATCGAATAAGTTACGAATAAGTCAGGCGTGAAACCAGTAAATATTTTTTTTTCTTTGGAAATATATACCCTGGAAACGATTGCAACTTTTCATTGATTTAGATTTTTTTGATTTTCTATCTTAAGAAAAAAAACTATCTATGGTTTAATAATACGACCCACGTCATGCAAAAATTTGTCTAATGCTATATGCGCACATCATAAGTACAGCCCAGCTTGCGCACCCGCACAGTTTGGTCCGGAGATTCGCTTTCCGCTTATGATGTATCGAAAACTTACGTCACATTTTAGACGACAGTGTAGCTTCTGACAAGACTGCGCTATTATGGAAAATAACCAGTTTCGCATACAGCGGTTTATATTTGCCTTTGTTTGAAGACATATGACATCATAATTTTCACTTAAATAACGTCGGCTTAAAAACATGAAACCTTCTTCTGACATATGTTACTAAATCTATGTTGACTCGTCTTAAACGCTCTTAAATAATTAAAATTTTCTGTCAAAAGTTTCATTCTAGTAGTTCGGTTTTTCCAGTAATACACGATAACTCCAAAATTGAACAGTTTTAGTAACTACAAACTAGATTGCTGGTAATTAGAGCTGTAATTCAAAATGTGCACTATTTATTGTGGGTCTAGTAAGAGAAATAGACTTCAGTGATGGGTTACAATTAGGATCCTCAAGTAATACAGCCACAGATGCATACGGTACTTTAAGACATCCACAGATGCATACGGTACTATAAGACATCCACAGATGCATACGGTACTATAAGACATCCACAGATGCATACGGTACTATAAGACATCCACAGATGCAGGATCCTCAAGTAATACAGCCACAGATGCATACGGTACTTTAAGACATCCACAGATGCATACGGTACTATAAGACATCCACAGATGCATACGGTACTATAAGACATCCACAGATGCAGGATCCTCAAGTAATACAGCCACAGATGCATACGGTACTATAATACAGCCACAGATGCATACGGTACTATAATACAGCCACAGATGCATACGGTACTATAATACAGCCACAGATGCATACGGTACTATAATACAGCCACAGATGCATACGGTACTATAAGACATCCACAGATGCAGGGTCCTCAAGTAATACAGCCACAGATGTAGGATCCTCAAGTAATACAGCCATAGATGCATACGGTACTAAAAATATAAATACAATAACAACTACACACATAAATAAAGCATTACATTTATTAAGACATTATAGATAGCGCATGGAAGGAAACAGCTGCATGACTTTGTTTTCCTTTATCAACTTGTCAGGTCATCTAATTTACTGCTCGCTATCGGCCCCATTGCGTATCACTTGTTTTGCACACTGATCACGTACTTGACTCGTCTTTAAGGCTGGTTGGTTATATATAATATATATATCTGATTGGTGTGGTTGGTGTGTACTCAATCTTACATTCAACCGTCAAAATGCACTGGCACTTTTATCGTTACTGCAAAGTGTTTAAAGATAAAGTCACACATATTCCGCATTCTGGATCAGAGTCTGCGTTTGATTGACAAAATATTTCGCCACGTAAACAATAGCGCCATTGAGCTTCATTTCTTTTAAACATAACAAATTCTAAAATAGAATTTCACACTCAATATTCTGGTCGTTCTTTTTTACAATTTGACATAACGGATGGCTTCCTTTTCAGATTGCGCGTTTCTATTGTATTTAAATGAACGAAACATGCTCACATTGAGAGTTATATTTTCAACACCGAAACATGTAATTCAAGATATACGAAATACCGTTAGGCCATCGTGGTTACACATTAAAATCCAGAGGGTGACAATGCGATAGTGCGATGGCGACAATGCGATAGTACGATGGCGATAATGCGACGACGCGATATAACGATGACGACGATGCAATAGTGCGACAATACGATGGCGACAGTGCGATAGTACGATTGCGACAATGCGATAGTCATATCGTACTGTCGCCATCGTATCATTACATTGTCGCCATCGTACTATCGCGTTATCGTACTGTCGTCATTGTATTATCGCATTGTCGCCATCGTACTATCGCACTGTCGCCATCGTATTGTCGCACTGTCGCCATCGTACTATCGCACTGTCGCCATCGTATTGTCGCACTGTCGTCATCGTACTATCGCATTGTCGCCATCGTACTATCGCACTGCCGCCCTCTGGATTTCAATGTGTAACCACGATAGCCGTAACGGTATTCCGTAAAAATACAACTAAGTAACATCATATCGTCACGCGGTTAAAAAGCCAAAATGCTAGGCAAGTGTTGCAGGGCATTGTATGCAAGGACAAAAATAAAGGTGCGACATCTGTTTGGAACCGCGCGACGTATACCGGGGCTTATAACTGATATCAATCACTCATGTTGCTTTAAATATAAGCATGACTACGAAGTCAAACATTTCGTATTTCATATTGGAAGCAAACTGAAGTCATTTTGTTCTATTCTGTCGCGGATATGACAATTTGTATGGGAGTAAAACTTGTCAACAAGGCGCTTTATCGAGTTTTATCGCGGTTTTTCAACCACAGGTATGCGTCTTGTCGATTCAGTGCGACAATAAACGCCAATAGATCCAAACCTAGCTTTGGGTCCGCATATGCAAACACGTGAATTGTTATGCGCAATAAAACACTACGAATGACGATTTTCAGAAGTTGTTAGTATTTCGGATTCAGTGTGTATGTTAGCTGAATCTGCAATATCTTTCTGACGTTTTGTCGGGTTTTAAGATTTTTTCAACGCGTAAGCACGAAAGAACGACACATCAGCCCTGGGTACGACAAAAAGGCATCGAAACGTGACACTTTTCGCCCTGTCAGTAATAATGATGGGTTTATTTTTCATTGTTGCGTGTTGATTGCCATTAACATGCCAACACGAAAGAACGAGATATATGAGTCGAGTTCTGAGAAAACTGGGCATAATAAATGTGCGTAAAGAGTCGTCCCAGATTAGCCTGTGCAGTCCGCACAGGCTAATCAGGGACGACACTTTCCGCTTTTATAACATTTTTCGTTTAAATGAATTCTCTTCTTAACAAAAATCCAATTGAGGCGGAAAGTGTCATCCCTGATTAGCCTGTGCGGATTTCACAGGCTAATCTGGGACGACACTTTACGCACATGCATTCAGCCCCGTTTTCTCAGAACACGACTCATATACACCCATCAGAAAGACAAAGTGTCTCTGTACTACAATTTTCAAAACTGTCGCATCTGTTATGTCATCGTGTTTGTAACTTTTTAACCAGCAAACACTGCACTTAAGCAGTTTTCAGCCACCATAAGTACTAAAATAATAAGCAAATTAGTTGAATTGATATCCCCACCAATAATAAATTTTTGACAGATGAACAGACGGAGTGACGGACGGATTGACTCATGGTCGGGCGGACGGACGGACGGACGGACTGACGGACGGACGGACAACGCCGATTGTATATCCATCCGCCTTTGGCGATGAATAACAAAAAATCAGACAGTTTAACGTCGGCAAATATTTTGGTTGGTCGGGTTAGTGGAAACTAACCGATGCAAGACAAAAAATCTTACCGAACAGCGACAACTTTTACAACTTAACGGACCTCATCAGATATAACCGCACATTGTTCTTCTTTAAGCAAACAATAAAACGTACCTTTATAGAAGTTTTAAATATCGTTTTTTTTCGGAAATAATATCGAACCTCGGAACATTTTATAGGAAATGTCCGAGGTCCGATTTTTTGGGCATGGGTTGGTGGAAACAACTATCTTGTCTGACATTTTTCGGTTATCTGTAAAAAAACGAAACTTAAATCTTGTTGAAACGAATTCTCTTGCACGAGGTCATTGCCTCCAATAGAAGCGTTATCTTACACGAGTATTTTCATTTTAATTATTTCGTCTGTAAAGTTAGTCCACATTTTCAAGTTTCCATACACGAAACCTAATTTGTGGACCATAAGCTGGTACTCAAGGTTATGTTATCAGCACTATATAAACAGAGGGTCGCGTCAAAGATATGTAGTTGGTATCGCCGAAAATGAAGGTAAACTTTAGAGCTGTATTTATTTTGGCCGTGCTCTGTGAAAAAGGGGTTTAATGTTTGTGCGTTAAGTGTCGTCCCAGATTAGCCTTTGCAGTCCGCACAGGCTAATCAGGGACGAAACTTTCCGCTTTTATTATCTTTCGTTTCCAGAAAGGCTCTTCTCAGCAAAAATCAAGCTTAGGCGGAAAATGTCGTCCCTGATAAGCCTGTGCGGACTACACAGGCTAATCTGGGACGACACTTTACGTACATACATTAAACCCCCTTTTTCATAGAGTGCGGCTCATATAAAACTGTCATTAATTGTTTTGAATAAATTGGATTGGTCATCTGTTTTTTACAATAGGACTGTTCGGATAAGCTGCCACTAATTCAAACACGGTTATTAAAGGTTGTGTTAAACATTATGCAAAAAATATCATCAAAGAAGAACGATTTATATTTTGATATATATATTTGATAATTTGCTAAACAATTTAACTATTCGTGGAATACGTTTCATTCATCAATAATCACGAGCATTAAGGCGGTGTATTTTGGGCGGCACCGAAAAAGGAATGCGAAAGCGGTAAGGAAGTAATGTGCACCGCTTAACAGAGAACGGAAATAGTATACATCCTTAAAAAGGTGATGGTTTATCTGATTCGCATGGACGACTGTCAGTTTGTTTTTTCTGTACCTTCATCCGCGATATAGTAACAATTACTTGTAAAACAATTACCGTATACTATACCGTACACATTAAATAGATAGGATTATTATATTGCCTGCATTTTTGCGCTTGATATGAAGCTATGCGACTTAATTTGCTTGCGCCATTATTTTTTTATTCTCAGCCATAGGCGGAGGGATATTGTTTTGGCGTTGTTCGTCCGTCCGTACGTCTTTTCGTCCGTCCGTCCGGCCGGCACTTTTGTGTCCGGAGCCATATCTTGGAAAAACTATGGCGGATTCAACGAAACTTGGTATGAGTATATATATGGATAAGAGGATGATGCACGCCTAATGGCATTGTACACCATCTGTTAATAACAGAGTTATGGCCCTTTGTAAAAAATGCTTTTTTGTGTCCGGAGCCATATCTTGGAAGTGCTGTGGCGGATTTCATTGAAACTTGGTATGAGTATATATATATATATATGGATAAGAGGATGATGCACGCCAAATGGCATTGTACACCATTGGATAATAAAGGAGTTATAGCCCTTTGTATCTTGAAAAAATGCTTTTTTGAGTGTCAAATATAACTCTTTTGTGTCCAGAAGCATATTGGCGAGGGAAATCAATTCAACGAATTTGCTTGTTCAACTTTGAATTTACATACATATTTATAACAACTTTCCACATATAGCGAAATGCATTGCTCTGGAGTGGGTATTTATCGCAGTTTTACAATCACTTTTTTCAATTTTAACACCATATACTCATGTGCGTTAAATTGACTACAAATTAAAAATTATTTACGTATGCACTGTGCCGTTTGATTATATTGAATGTCGGCTTTAGGTAGCAATTAAAAAACCCCACAGAATATCAGAATATCTGATTATGTAATACATAGGTCTTGTAACAAGTAATAAACTTCTATTTGTAGATCTTTGTTGACACGAGTCACTTTCCGCTTTAATGAATTTTCGTTAAAATGAAGTCTCTGCTTAGCAAAAATCCAATTTAGCCGGAAAGTGTCGTCCCTGATTAGCCTGTGCGGACTGCAAAGGCTAATCTGGGACGATGCTTTACGCACATGCATTACGCCCAGTTTTCTCAGAACGCGACTCAAATGATCTATATGCGTGCTTACAATTTAGAAAATGTGGAACTTTATCACGTTCGACGTTGTACGGTTGCTATAGCAACTTATATCTTGTTGCGCATGACAAATTAAATGATTGTTCCGAGATTAATCTGGCCTGTGACAATTTTAAATTGATTTGTTGTTACAACATAAATATCACTGACATTAAATATTTAACGAGTCTGAAAATTCATGTCACCAAACCCCATACTGGTTAGTAAACAGTTATTTGTCATTACTACATGAGCCGTGCTCTGTGAAAAGGGGGTGTAATGCATGTGCTTAAAGTGTCGTCCCAGATAAGCCTGTTCAGTCCGCACAGGCTTATCAGGGATGACTCTTTCTGCTTTAATGATATTTTCTGTTTAAAGAAAGTCTCTTCTCAGGAAAAATCAATTATCGGCGGAAAGTGTCGTCCCTGATTAACATGTGCGGACTTCACATGCTAATTAGGAATGCCACTTTACGCACATACATTAACCCATTTATGCCTAGCGTCCTGAAAAAAGGAAATTTGCAAACAGCGTAGACCCAGATGAGACGCCACATGATGCGGCGTCTCATCTGGGTCTGCACTGTTTGCTAAAAGGATTTTCAGTAATAAATATTCTAAATATAGAAATAAGTATACTAGACATCCCTAATTTTCGAAATAAATTGATCTAATTTAGAAGGATGGGAGAGTCCACTAGGCATAAATGGGTTAAACCCCCTTTTCACAGAGCAAGGCCCAAATAAATTCGCAACACGAATATTTCAGGTACTCTCCGTTGTGTCGGCTGCTTTGCTTGTGTCGTGCGTGTGCAGTCTGCGCGTGCCTCGCCTGAAGCCAGTACTGTCTCTGACAAGTCTGACGACGGTGAAGGGGACACCAGAGGAATGCAAAACGTGCATCGAGTTTGCTGGGCAGTCGATCAGCACCCTTCTCAATGCGATTCTACGTAAATATCGCTAGTATATGAGCCACGCCAGCTGTCCGCTCTATTTCTTTATAATCACAAATATCATATACCGATAATATACATTTTTAATTTATTGTCCAATGTGGAAATGAAAAGGGTATAGACCGTTTTTCGTAAAGGAAAGAATCACGCTATTGTTGACTTAAAAAAGGGCATTTATTATAGGATGTAATCAAATAGATACAGATAGAAAAGATTCTTTTTTGAATACGGCGGTTAAAACACGCCACAAGAGGAACCGGTAAGGGAACCCCGCTGTCTATCGAGTTCTTTATGAGCACATATGTAATAAACCGATAATATATTTTTTTAATAAGAAGCCTCAAGACACCAACATGTCTCGCATGAAGTATTTCGTACCTTCTGATCAGCGCTTAATTTAGGTAAACATTTGACTATTTGACACAAAACAGTATACCCGATATAAATCAAAAATTCAAATCGGCTGTACATAAAATAACCCAGCCTCAGAACGCGTCTTCTTTATAATAAATTAAAAAAACTCATGTTATATTCCAACTTCACACACAGAAGAGGAAGTGGACGCGTGCGGCGACCTGTGTCAGATTCTTGTCGACAAGACCGGAAAGAAAGCGCTGGGAGCCGTCTGCACTATCCTCTGTGACATCGTGGGCATCAAAGAGTTTATCAACGCCATTAACAAGTACTTTAAATGAAATTGTGTTTCGTTTCTTATGACCTATATATAACGTGTACGATAAATATAATACATACTGCAGATAGAGCATGGTTTCTAGTTACCAAACTATGTACAAATATATATAAAATAGAACATTGTTAAAGATATCAATATTTACTCTGTTTTAGCTGAGCAACGCGTTCGCAACGTGTCCATTATCTAAATTTGGTTTACTCAAGGATCTACGCGACATACAAGTTTAATATATGACACAATAAAGATAACTAAACAAAAAAAAACAATTATGCATTCCCTTAACCAAGATATTTGACCCACTTAGTTGGTAGTATGTTGGAATATTAATACAGCTTGCAAATGTACCTTTGATACAGATTGACACAATCTGATGGTTTGTTTTTCTATGTGAAGATTGCTTACGAACAATTGAAAAGCGAACTCATACCTGTCAATGATTTCCTAATTATACACAGAACTCCTATAATACCTCAGTTGGTGCTCATGATAAGATATTATAAGTAAATTATTTAAATTGAATGCAGATCTGTCGACTGTATATTTAACAACCGAATTCCGCAAATGCATAAAAAATAAGCCATAACGGAACGAGTCTATTCGAATATTGCACATATTAGGTAAATAGTTTTTGGCTAACGTGTAACAATTCTTCAAAACATTCGAATTCTATCAAAGCATGGCTACACGGGAAGGGGGTGTTTCGCCGTATTTGACTTCACTGATTAGTTTTGAAATACTTGAACATTTCGGATATCAATGACTGGATACATTAAATATTTCGATACATGCTTTGTATGTTAAATTGATTAATTACAAAGAAATAATGTCATTATGGACTGAACTTAAACCATTTATGCCTAGCGTCTAGAAAAAAAGGCATTGGCAAACAGCGTAGACCCAGATGAGACGCCGCATGATGCGGCGTCTCATCATAGTCTGCGCTGTTTGCTTAAAGAAATTTCTGTGAGAAATATTCTAAAAATAGTAATCAATATACCAAATATCCCTAATTTTGGAAATAAATTGATCCAATTTAGAAGGATGTGAGAGTCCACTAGGCATACATGGGTTAATGTATACGGCAATGCTTCCGAGACGGATTTTATTTCAATAGAAGAATTACAGAACAAGACGGATTCACAACAAATCAACTTTTAAATTTAACTTGTACTGGTGAGATCATGTTCCAAATTCCTATTTCTTTCTAGGGCAGACTTCGATCCCATTTATCTCTGTGAACTTATACCGGTGTGCCCCATCAACGACAACGGTGATGCCACATTCACAATGTTGGAAGTGACCCCTAAAAAAGGACCTCAAGGTACGTGAACATTGTTGGCCTTTTTGGATCCATACACCACAACGGATTCTTAGACTTCAGGATATTTAATTTGCTTGAAACCGACTCATTATTGGCATTTACAACAGAATTCTTCTGTCTGAGTTTGATAATGGCAGATCGGCAATGCTACGCGGCATATTTATTAACATACTTTTACTTCTGATCCAAATTCGAGTCTTAATATGGACCAATATGGACACGACGTTTACCAACAGTTGTCTATTCATTAATTCAGATGAGTGTCAAGTATGAAGCCCTCCTGACTTTTAGCCACTTCTTCAATGCAGGCATACTTTTTAAATAGACTAATCGAGAATTAGACACACACGTTAATTATATAGTTTATAAAACACAGTAAAAGGATGACGAGTACTTATGGATTTAGATTTGCAGTGTATGTATGATAGGTTTCTGTCTTCCGCCAGACTAACCACGATACTAACTAAACTTAGTTGATCATATGATACAACTAAGTCTATTTAGTGTATGGTCGAGATTTCCACGTTAGATACCACTGTCAACAATGTAAACAACATTATATAGTAATTGTTTGAACGCGGTTTCTATGTTACATACTCTTTTAAACAATATTGCTAAGTTATTGAATGAACGATAATTTTATTTTACACCCCACTTTTTCTCTCGGTAGTGTAGGGAAGTGATAAGCATGTTACATGCCCATGTGAAGGGGACCCTAACTGGTAAACCATGAAGTCAACATGATTCTGTTATTGTCCCGAATAACCAGCTCTTTTTATGCTGAATTACCAGCGTACTTATTTGGATGATCGTCAATACAAGCGCTCTCTAGATATCCTACGGAAACAAAATGGTATGCGAAGAAATCAATGTCCAATTAAACGACATTGTGACCGTCCTATTAAATTTGTTGACCTCAAAGTTGAGACGACATTTTTTTCTTTCTGACAAGTTGCAGGCCTTTGAATGATATAATTCACTATATATCGTGTGAATAGAAAGTTCATTCGACGGAGGCGTTCAAGTGCATTGCAGTATACCTTCACGACTTCAGTGACGGAGTTTGGAGTGTGGGCCGAACATAATGAACATGACAAATTAATAATCAAACCATTGAACTTTGCTAAAAATTCATTCATATTTTATTCACTTCGATTGTTACATCGTTTCAGGTGAGTTTGACATCGGCTTCGAGTTCGTCTCTAAGAACGGTACAGGTACTGGAGAACTTGCTATTGACATCGCAACGGTGGACGGCATTCCTGTTGGTAAGACGTTGATTCTATAAATCCTGAGAAAAACCGTTGAAAAAATAACGGGTTAGAAGAGTAACATATTTGATTGTTAAGGACATAAAACTTAATAAATTATGATTGACATGTTGAACATAGTGTCTGTATATAAAGAAAAAATGATTAATAAAAGAGGGCATTTATTTAAGAAAATACATCTTCAAATAGGATAGCAATACTGGCACAACATTGTGATGCAAAGAACAGGCGGTGAAGGATTGAAAGATAAATACCAAATGTTAGTATATAAATAACAGAAGAAAATTATATCGATAAATCTAACTTTGGGTAAAGTGTGACGTTTTAAGCGTCCACAACGGTTGGTAACTACAGTTCCTTTTTGTTTCACTTTCTCTGGCCGTTACCACATTTGAATTCATTAGTTCTTTTTGCTTTACGCGTCTTTTTATTGTTCTATTTTGTTTTGGCAACGTTGTACGTGTCCTAAGCACACGATATATATCCCAGCATCGTAACATCATTGATGAAATATATTCCGATCTGATACAGGCTCGTGGTTTATGTTTTCTACGCTTCATTCAGAAAACAACATGTGTTCATCTGTTACGTATGTTCTTTTCCCCCGGAACAACATACAAGTAAGCGATTCTTTTATTCTTTTCGCGCACGCATCAGATTTTGTTTTCTCACAAACTTGAACATTTATATGCAGGCGATGCCTTCCTGAATATGGAGTCGCCGCCGGGTACATATCCCGGTACCATCAAGCTGGATGCGGAACCGAACCCCGACTGTGACCCTACCCAGGGACCATGCGAAAATTGGCAGCCAGGGCAATATATCGTAACACTTGGTATGTAAACAGTGGGTGCCAGTAAAATATACCGTAAAACTGGGTATGTAAACAGCGGATGCCAGGAAAATATACCGTAAAGCTGGGTATGTTAAAACGCGAACACTGTATTATACTGTGTTATTTAAATACAAAATGTCTAAGACACCTTAACTCATCTTATGCAAGCAGGTACAGGTGTCAAACAGTTATTCATCTTCGAAACATGTATCATATTTTCAATACTATGTACACTCTTCAATATGACTTTTCTCAAGTGTATACGTATTTATTAAATTTTTACTAGTGTAGGCTTAATAATGTTTGACATGAATGCATCGCACAATGCTCTTCGCATTTGATTTACCCATGTATGCCTAGTGGACTCTATCATCCTTCTAAATTGGATCAATTTATTTGCAAAATTAGGGATGTTTGGTTTATATTTTTTCAATTTTTAGAATATTTCTCACAGAAATTTCTTTCAGCAAACAGCGCAGACTCTGATGAGACGCCGCATCATGCGGCGTCTCATCTGGGTCTACGCTGTTTGATAATTGCCTTTTTTCTAGACGCTATGCATAAATGGGTTAATCCATTTATGACAAAATTAGAATGCCTAACAAAAGAAAAGGACGAGTTGTTTACCTATAAAGTTCAACGGACTGTTCAAATAATAACTCCATGAATTGTGCAATTATGTAAAACATGATAAAAAGTAATGCAATCTTACTTTTCTTTATGTTTGTTTTTCTTGAGATATGATAAAAAATATAGGACAAAGTTATTTCATTCAATAAACACATTTTTTTTAATATTCCTCTTAACAAGCAAGCTTATAACTGAAGTTTTCGAAACAAGCCGCTGCATCGTTTGCATTTTTTTCAGCCATCTGCAATGGTGAATGCGGCAGCAAGCATCCACACAGCAAAGTCTATGATACGAAGAAGACCACGTTCGAAATCACGGATAACTGATGTCCAGTGTGTGGCAATTAACATTTGAGAGTGAAATCAATGTTTTACTAACTTTAGTGATGTATGCGTCCCACATGAGTATCCATAGGAAACAAAATATCAATTACGCTTCCCAATTACCAAAAATGTGGTCAAACTAAACCTGATTGGCAAAGAAAATTCTAAATAACAACCATACTATTACAAGTGGTCCATTTTATTCCAGATTATTATAATTCATGATCACGTTCAAAGCAATTGTACCATATTTTTGAAAGGTTTTGAATTGACTAAATCAGTATATACACAATTAAGTTCCTAATTAAATGAACATCCTATAACATAGTTTATGATGAATCTGCAGAGATTTAACAATCGAAATAAATTTCATTTTAAAGATGTGGTATATATCTAGATATGTATAATAACCATAAACATTATAGACGAACTTGATTCTGTTAATAAAAAATGACAAAATACGGAAGATGTGTCATTGCGAATATTGTAAATAGCTCATGGGGCAAATGCATATTTGTTTATTATGCAAAAGCGAATATAACTTAATCTTAACAAGTAAACAATATTTAAATATAACTTTTAAAGTGATATTATGCTGATGTTTTTCACTGTTGAATTGAGCTGAAAAGAATTAACAGGTCAAAAGAGCTAGTTTAAATGTGGTAACTGACCAATTATCTACAACTCGTCTTGCTACCAGTTGTTTATAAATATATATATATTATAATCGATATTTTACAGGACTGTCCAGTCCTCTCAGCCGATATGATCCGTAAAACAAAATAGTGTCTTTGTGTCGTATGAACGAATCTGCACTAAAACTAAATTTAGATTCACATCGTACATCGAATCATTTCTGTCGTCATTTGTCGAAACGAAAGTACGGTTGATATTCAAATGCATTATTTTTCTCTTTTCGGGATATTGTTTTAGTATGTTGATGCTGCATTAACAAATATAAGTGTATATGAAGTGAAAACACCAAAAATAAACAACGGGTGCGATAGACACCTATATACATAGCATATACTGTTAGATGCGCATAATATCACTTAAACGCTTTTATTCACAAGTCAAAAACGAAAAGTTACAGCAAACGAGTATTATCAGGTCGCACATAGGACCAGAATAACAGTACGTTTAAATAGTGTACACATATCATCATCATTCAGGGATTTACAACACACTTCAGCAGTGCAATACTATATTAACCCAGTTATGCCTAGCGTCTAGCAAAAAGGCCTTGGCAAACAGCGTAGACCCAGATGATGCGGCGTCTCATCAGGGTCTGCGCTGTTTGCTCAAAGGAATTTCTGTAAGAAATATTCTAAATATAGAAATACATATACTAGACATCCCTATTTTGGAAATAAATTAATCCAATTTAGAAGGATGGGAGAGTCCACTAGGCATAAATGGGTTAAGTTATGTGTATTGATAATTAATTGCTTATACATTGGGCGTGCCGTGCTCAAGCACAATGTTACTGTGAACACCTTTCATGTTTATTGAACATTTCCATTATATCATTTAGAAATATATGCCACCTTGATTGAGAGTATTATGGCGCTTTCTCGCCCGTTCTCACGTAGGTTTCTATAAAGAAGAATCATCATCGTCTGACGTCAATCATTTATAACATTGGAGAACGCATTTTGGCAATTTCCAATACGACAGACAAACGCTTTATTAATTATTTAATAATTTAAATAATTAACTATCAGGCGATCTTTTTGTTTAAATAATTTCATTTAAAGATATATTAAAGGCTATATAAAGGTGAAGATCCGTAATTATTAACCGATTTTTAAATATTTTTTCCGTATTTTATATATAAAGGTTATCAAAAAACAATATGTATATGCTATAAGACATTACTAAAAATATGAGCAATACAACTTGTTTTTAGCTCAAAATACAGTGTCCTCCAAGTCAATCGTATTTACAAACAAATAGTTTATCTACATCGCTGTTTACTCGGGAAAGTGAAAGTGAAAGTGACTCAGGTCACCAAAAATATATCGTTGATTTTCAATGTTTTCGGTATCACTCACAAAGTATGTCTCTTCTTATAATGGTCAAAATGTTTGTAGTGATCTAATTTGTTACTTTTTGCTGGTAAAAAGTTGTTTTAAATAGAATTAAAAGTGAATGTTCTTTTGGCTATTTTTAGCATACGTCACCGCTTTGGGGCTACACATCACGTTAGTTGCAAAGTTGTAAACATTTCTTCCAATTATGAAACGGGTATATCTTCAATACTTCTTGATAACGTTGCATCTCAGATGTTTTATTAGCATTTTTTATGCAAGAGTAACTGAAATCCGGTAAAAATTAGGCAAGTTTATATGCATAATAATTTGATTTGTCACCTTTATAGGGCCTTTAAAAATCATTACGGCACATAATAATGATAATTATGGAAGCGTGTATGGTACACCCTGATGCTGTGATGATGTTAACATTCTATGACGGCATGATATGAAAAAGGGTCATGGCGTAAACAATAACTCATCGTGTCGACTAAAACTATGATGGCAAGTCATTTCCACAAGAGCATGACGACAAAAATTATGTTGTTTTGTCCACTTAGATTATGTCGACCAAATCACAGGTGGTTAGCGTGTGGCTATGATATTAATTAGTGAAAACATCATTTTGAATGATAAATACTAGAAATCATGTTATAACGAAAAATTAACTTTTATGAAAAAAGAAAATTTCACTATCAAATATATATATAACAAGGTATGCAACTCAAAATCACTCCAAAACGGGGTGCATCGCTTTGAACAGCCATATCTTGATTAATTGTGCAGCGATTTTCACGATCTCGGTCTTATTCGACGCAGAAATAAATGTCTTTTCTGGAAATGTATATGTCTTGCAATATTTTTTACACATGCTGGGTCAACCTTTTAAGAAATAACACGATACACAGCTCGCATGACCCAGTTGACACTGATCAGGCAGTATTTAAGACTGAAATCTTCACGGAATAAAGGGCATTTTCACTGCAAAAGTCACGAACCTCGATACCATAATTCAATAAAACGTATGAAAAAACATTATTACCGTGCTTGCCGTTACATTATGCATCAAAACTCACTGTCCAGCGTCGTTTGAAACCCTTGTTTACATACATTTCAACTAACTGACATTTTAAACACACGAGTGATTTCATTGGTCCAATGCAGAGGTGTGTCTTTACAACTGGAGATTTCATTTATAAGTACTGGCTGATCAGTGACATAAACTGCTAATTGAAAATAATATGGAGGACCCTTTATACGAGCCAAACCCGGTATTGAACTCCAAAATTACGCTTGAGGAAATAACCGTTATCGTTAAAAAAGCAAAAACCGGATCGGCGGTGGGATTTGACGAAATACCGTACGATGTGATGTGATGAAAAACCCGCTCATTCACCAGGCCCTTCAACATATATTTCAATTGATTTTTGATACAAGTATTATACCGAGCGTGTGGCAGTAAGCTATTATATGACCTATCTTGAAAAACTCTACTACAGACCCTCGAATCCCAAAGAACTATCGTGGAATAAGCTTGCTATCGTGTGTTAGTAAACTGTATACGTCGTTTATGAACATGAGACTGCCATCATACCTTGAACAAAATGACATGCTTGCTGATGAGCAAAACGGCTTCCGTAAAAAACGGTCGTGTGAGGATCATGCGTTTACGTTGAACAGCATAATAAAGAACAATAAAAAAGTGTTTTTTGTATCAACTATACGCATCAACAATAAACTTACCGACTGGTTTGATTGTGCAACTGGCGTAAAACAAGGCTGCAACCAGTCGCCGACCTTGTTTGCAATTTTCGCGAACGACCTTGTGAAAGAGGTAAATGATCTTGACATTGGTATGAAGGTTGAAGAACTTAAACTGCCAATTCTGATGTATGCAGATGATATAGTGCTGATGAGCGACTCGGAAGAAAAACTTCAAACTATGCTTGACACAGTGCATAATTGGTGTAAGCGTTGGAGAGTATTAATAAACAGCAACAAATCCAAATGCATGCATTTTCGTCAAGGTAGAACACAATGAACTACGTTTACCTTCAAAATAGGAGACACAATTCTTGAAACAGTCGACAAATGCAGATACCTTGGTATACTGTTCCACGAGAAAAATGACTATATTCATAACTGTGACACCTTAGGTAAAGCAGCTGGACGCGCATTAGGTGGCGTTATTATTAAAGTGCATCATCTAAAGGACTTGGGTTTCAAAACGTTTGATAAGCTATACAGCTCTTGTGTCATACCGATAATGGATTACTGCTCTTCAGTTTGGGAATATAAACAGTATCAACCAATTTACAACGTCCAACACAGATCCATGCGATATTTTCTCGGCGTTCACCGTTTCACGCCAGTTCTCGGAATGATCGGAGACACCGGATATTCCAAGTGTATACCGACGCTGGCTTTTCATGCTACGGTACTGGAACAAGCTCGTACAAATGGACGATGACAGAATCACCAAGAAAGTGTTTATTGCTGCCTATAATAGTCACATGGAAAATAATAACTGGACAAAAGACTTGAAAATGGTACTCAGTACGATCGGTCTCGCAAACAATTTCGAAAATAAACTAGTGGTAAATCTCTCACAAGCAAAAGATCAGACTCATCTTTATTATGCCAATACATGGAGCCAGGATATTCAGCATGTTCCTAAATTAATGACTTACCGACTTTTTAAGAACACGTTCAAGACAGAGGAATACATTGAACTTAACTTAAAAAAGAATGAACGATCAATGTTGTGCCAATTAAGAATGGGTAAAATGCCATTACGAGTTGAAACTGGACGATTTGTAGGAGAACCTTTAGAACAGAGGACTTGTAGATTGTGCCACGCTGATAGTATCGAAGATGAAGTACACTTTTTGTTTGAATGTGATACTAACAATGATTTACAGCACATACACTTGGCAGATATATCACCTGAGCTGACGAACCACAATTCTATTGGTAAACTTAATATACTTAATATACGCGAAAACTGGCTAAATTTATTGTAAAAGCATATTTAAAACCACGAACTGTTATCTATGCATAGTCCGTAATGAGTGTACCATCGACATTAATTCCTGTTCACAATCCTTCTTTCACATTCATATTCCTTATATATTATTCATATGCACCAGTGTACATGGTGCTATTGTACATATGTTGAAATATTCTTACTTACTATTCTGTTTTGGTGACTTATAGGCCCATCGGGTCGGGTGCAAAGCATCTTTGTATATACATTAATATGATGTTTTTTTATCACATGCTATACCCTGTTTCCCATGTAATACAACCATTACATATTATTTTATATTACACATGTGTAATAAAACATTTTAAAGCGTTTTGATTGGCTTAGTTTTCGTTTATTGACCAATCGCATTTTGTTATTTTGCTGAAATGACGTTGCAACGTCAAATGACGTCACGAAATGTAAACACATTCGGGATTCATCATTATGTTTGCGTAAATATTTATTTAATTTGCTCATTTAAAAGCATGTGATAAAAAAGATCTGACACTCGTTGTCGCCAAAGGCTCGCTTACTGACAAAATTCCTGAACTCATTTAATAATAAAAGGTATGATATGACAACTCGTGCCAGATCCTATATATATTGCACATGTCACGATAATAAACAACTTACTTACTTACTTACTGTACCTCCATTTGACGTACCTGACGAAAGACTTAGTTGGTTAATTTTGGTATGTAACGTGATACATGGATTAAAATGGATCAACATCTGCGACGAATATTTCAAACGTAAAACAATGTTGTATTGCAGATTTCAAAATAAAGACAGTTTTGCATAACGAAATTGACCATAAAACATTGTTGTATAACAGACTTCAAATGTAAGAAGGTTTTACATAATGAAATTAAACCCCATTCTCGGTATATCAAAGATCATACATAACAGCAGTCATAGTACTAGATCTAATAAAACAAGGGACAAAATTGTGACAAAACCAGGTTTTCATTGTGAACAAAAATCTGATAAAGGGAGAAAACTCAAACTGAACTTTTGAAATGAACAAACAAAATTAACCCCCTTTGTAAGTTTGTTTAAAAAAAAATCTATTTTTAGTCGTGGCGACCTTGACATTGGAGATTTTGACGTGATTCTTTCGTGCGACACACCGTCCCATGATGGTGAACAAATGTGCCAAATAATTTAAAAATCTCACAATGAATGACATAGTTATGGCCAGGACAAGCTCATTTATGGCCATTTTTGACCTTTGAACTCAAAGTGTGACCTTGACCTTGGAGATATCGACGTAATTATTTCGCGCGACACACCGTCCAATGATGGTGAACAAATGTGCCAAATGATTTTAAAATCTGACAATGAACGACATAGTTATGGCCCGGACAAGCTTGTTCCGCCCGCCCGCCAGCCCGCCAGCCAGCCCGCCAGCCCGCCAGCCCGCCAGCCCGCCCGCATTCGCCAATCTAATAACCAGTTTTTTCCTTCGGAAAACCTGGTTAAAAAATCAAATAAAGTCGAAAAACAAAGTTGACCCATTTCATAATACAATGTTACGATAATGTAGGCCATTTCCATGATCAACATGCTTTTCTGTAGCTACCAGATATATATTCAAAAATAGATAATATATATAAATATATTATAATATATTATATAGATAATATAGATAAATATATATACCAAGAGTCAGTTTTTGTGTTGGGCAGATTCGGCTAGCATATACATCGGATTTAATTTAATTGTTAATCGCGAGGCAGACCCGTATGGTCTTGCCGTCCGCTGTAATTTTAATTATTGGACGTTGATAGTTTACGATCTTAAAAGATACTGAACGTATCTTATTAATTAGAATATTGTGTGGGCTTGTTAATTAGCAGAATAAAATCCCATTGAACACTTCATCGGACTTGTGTATGTATTGTCGTCCCGTGGAATTATGTCACAGGTAGTCGTATTATTAACTTCATGCTGTGGACCTATAATATGTTTTCATTGAAGTGGCACATTCACTTTTATCTAGATTAGTTTTTCATTTTTTTTTTTTTTATTCAATATAATACATACAATGTATACATGTATATTATCATACAACATAGTGGTTGTACAAAGCAATTAAGTTTAGACATGTTATACAAGATATGCTAATATATATTTTTTTAAAAGAGAAAAAAAAAAACAACAGAAGAATAGTTATGAAAAATGATGAGTTGTATAAAGTCGGAAGAAAGCATACTGGACTTGTGTGTTTTGTTGTATATTCACAATGATCTTATAAGATGGAAAAAATTATATACAAAAATATTTTAGAAATATAAACTAACATTAGAGTGAAATGTATATAAGTGGACAAACATTATAAGAATTTAATCCGATTCCATTTTTGTTCAAAGATTTGTAATGTGTCATTACTGAGGGCTATTTCTTTCTCAATCTGGATTTTTAGTTTAAGACTATTGACAAAACAATTAAAATTTGGTACTTGTTTTTTGTACTTCATGTTAAAGATAAAATATTTCATCAATATAAGAATAAAATTCACAATATTATTACAGTCTATTGATTTCAATGAGTAAATTCCGAAACTTACATTTAAGAAAGATAGTTTAACGTTTAGTTGCTGTTGTTCAAGAAAAGATACTAATTGATTCCAAATAGGCTGGATGTGTTTGCACTCCCAAAAAAGATGTTCTATAGTTTCGATGTTTTCACCGCAGAAGTCACACAGATTTGAGTTAGATAATTTACATTTAAAGAGATATTTATTTGTAGCTATTATTCTATGAATGTATTTATATTGAAAATTTCTCAGTGTGCTTTCAATAGTTGCTTTATATGGCATGGTAAATATGTGTTTCCAATTAAGTTCATGTTCTCCGAAAAGGGCTTGCCATTTATTTTGGGTTTTGGAGTTTTCTGTAGGTTTTTTAATTTGCAGTGTGTAAAATATTTTATTCGGTTTGTTTTTTCTTCCAAGTATGTTTTCTACGAATGTTGTTTGAGTACATGGTGTATTATTTGTATTGATTTCAGATTTAATATGCATGGGTATGCTTTTGATTAGTGTGTAGTACTTCAGAAAATTATTTGAAGGTATTCCGTATATGTAGCATATATCATCAAAAGAGTAGAAATCCTTGATTCTGTCGTCATATAATTGGTCGACATATTTAATGCTTCGTTCAAACCAATCTTTATAGAAAAACGTCTTATTGTTTGAAGTTATGTCTTTATTGTTCCATAAAATAGTTTTACTGCTGGTTTTGGTTTCTAGGTTATGAGTGACATCACTCCATGCTGATAGAACATCAGACAGAAATATGTTTTTGTTTGCAATTTCATGTAAGATAGTATTGCTGATGTTACATTCAAAGAGTAAGGAGTCACCATATTGTTTTAGGATTTTCTGGTAGAATAATTTCCAATTACTCGTATTGGTATTATCTAGGTATCTTTTAACCCAGCTGCATTTGATTGCATTCAAGAATGAGTCAATGTTCGTTAATTGAATACCTCCATTTTCTACAGATTGAATTAACTGAGTTCGTTTTATTTTATCAGGCTTACCGTCCCATATGAAATTAAATATTGCTGATTTTATATCGTTAATAACATCATTTGGTGGGTTTGGGAGAACTGTTAATACATAAATTAGTTTAGGAAGTGCAAATGTTTTCAATACTGTGTTTTTTCCGATTAGTGTAAGTTTACGGTGATGCCATGATTTTAAGCAGTTTTTGAAATTCTGTAATTTAGGTAGTATGTTTTTAAGAACTGTATCCTTTTCATTATTTGTGAAAGTAATTCCTAACGTTGTGGCTTCATCGGATGTCCAATTAAATTTCATTTCTTTTTTATATACGACATTACTTTGTTTTAATTTACCTACTCGTAGCACAGTACATTTACTTTTGTTTAGTTTAAGACCCGATGTCATTCCGTAGATGGTTAGTGACTCTATTAGGTTATGGAAAGAATCGTAATTGTCGTTTAAGAAATAAGTTGCATCGTCAGCAAATAGGGACTGTTTGATATCTTCATCAGGATCTAGTGATATGCCTTTTATGTGTTTATTTGATTGGATGTGATGTGATAGATACTCGATGCAAATAATGAATAGCGATGATGAGAGTGGACATCCTTGTCGAACCCCTCGTTCGATGTTAAAACTATTTGAAAAGAAGCCATTGTTAATGATTATACTGTTAATATCGGTATAGAATAGTTTAACCCATTGAATGAGACTTTCACCAAAGTTCATATTTTCTAAGCAAGAGAACATAAATGAATGATCGAGTGAATCGAATGCCTTTTCAAAATCTGCAAAGAATATAAGACCAGGATTGTTTGAATTGTTAAAATAGTTTATGCATTCTTGGATAAGACGAACGTTTTCACCAATGTAACGTCCTTTTATGAAACCAGATTGAGATTTTGAAATGATTGATGGTAATATTTTTTTTATTCTGTTTGCTATACTTTTAGTTGCAATTTTATAATCATTATTTAGTAAACTAATCGGGCGCCAGTTTGATAAGGATTCTAAGTTTTTTCCAGGTTTTGGAATGAGTGATATAATACCTTGTTTTTGTAGCGTAGTTAAGTTTTCGTTGTTAAATGAATAGTTAAGTGAATTAATTAGATGTGTTTTTATATCATTCCAGAATATTTTATAAAATTCGATTGTGATGCCATCAGATCCTGGGCTTTTGTTATTTTGCATATCTTTTAGGGCTAATCCACATTCATATTCATTAAGTAATCCGTCGCACAGTTGTTTTTCCTCTTGGTTTAAAGCGTGATGTGTATTTTTAAAAAGGGTGTTATTTTCAACATTTTTTCGTTTATAGAGTGTTTCGAAAAATAAACGTTGTTCTTCTAGTATTTGAGTCATGTTTGTTATATCTTTGCCATTGACTACTATTTTGTGTACAGTTTTTTGTTCACTTCTACGTTTTTCAATGTTTGCGAAGTATTTTGTATTTTTTTCATTGTGTTCAACATGCTGTGCACGCGCTCTTAGTATTATTCCATTGAGATGTGTATGATAAATTCCGTCTAATATTTGTTTTTTTAATGTTATTTCATTTTCAATGTCAGTGGTATCCTTTGTGTTTGTTTGATGCAATTGTTTTTCAAGTGTTTCAATGGTTTTGATGGTTTCAGTTTCAAGTTTGTGTGTTTCTTTACGTTTAAATGATGTGTATCTAATTGTTGTGTTACGTATATTTCCTTTAATTACTTCCCATAAGGTGTTTGGGTTTGCATCTTTATTATTTTGAACTGTATTTAATATTTCCTGTTTTATTTGTGTTTGATATTGTGTATCCAATAAGATGCTGTTGTTAATTTTAAAGTATCCTGGGCCTCTTTCAGGTTGTATATTGTGCAGTTTAAGTTCAACTATAGAGTGGTCAGTCATAAATCCTGGTTTTATGTTACATGTGTCAATAATGTTGCAAAGAGATTCAGATATTAAAAAATAGTCTAATCTGCAAAATATTGTTGGTTTTGTGTTTGAGTGCCAGGTGAATTTGCTTTCGTTTGGGTATACTGTACGCCAGATATCTATCATATTGTAGTTTTCAATTATGTTATTTAAAATGTTTCTATTTTTAGGATGAGTATAAATGTTTCCATTCTTTTTATCTAATAATGGGTTCAGGACAGTATTGAAATCACCGCCGATTATAATATTTTTATCTTGGTTACTAATTATAAAGGATTGTAATGTTTCGTAAAATGCGGAATCATCTATGTTGGGACCGTAAACGTTGATTAATGTAAGTTCTGTTTCATGTATTTTGATATCTATACTTGCTAGTCTGCCAATTATTATTTCGCTAAGGTTATCAACTGTGATCCCTATGTTACTTTTTAACAGAAAGGCAATGCCTTGTTTATTAGTACATTGTCCACTGAGGTAGATATCCCCGTCCCATTCATTTTTTAAGGTTTGCGCTAAAGTGTGTGTCAAGTGACTTTCTTGTAATAAGCATACATTATATTTTTTTTCGTCTAACCATTTGAAGATTTTTATGCGTTTATCTTTGCTGTTTAGCCCTTTTACATTTAAAGTACATAGCTTGATCATTTAAAAAAGGGTGATGTAAATGATAATGTATGTGTGCTTGTCCAGTTAGTTTCTATTTGAAAACGTGTCCAGTTGGTTTCTATTATAAGAAGTAAGATGTCTACACAAACAAACAAAATTAGAAAACAAAAATAAGGGATACAAAAGGATGAATATTCCATAAAAAAGAAGGAGTAAAAAAAAATAATCATAAATATGAGATTATAACAATAATAAACGACTGGTCTCCAATAGAGACATAAACAGCGCATTTCCTTACACTGGAAATACACAAACTAATTGAATTAGTGATCTGAGATACAAAAAGTATATATGTATAACACCGTAGATTATATGGTAGCTTATAGTAATAATAATAATAATAATTTTATAGCAAACATGAATATGCTAGTCATTTTCTTTCTTTTTTTTTATCCTTTCGTTTTTGCTCCCATATAGACCGCGACAGTTCAACGACGTAATATTTATATCATTCATTGACAAAAATAGGTGGCATTAAATTATAAAGACAGTGTTTTTGTCTCTTCTTCAAAAGATATTTTAGTGAAATAGAAATAAAGGTCAGATAAGTACACTGTACACAACAATTCACCATCCAAGTTACAAAAATAGCTATTTCATAAAGAAAAACATTGTGTTTTGCTAAACATTATCATATGTAAGAAGATTTTTCTTCTAAACAGACATACATAGATTAAAAGAAAACAACACAAAATGTTATATGTACAAACAAAATACAAATATTATGTTAAGGGATGATGATTAAATACGGTTCTGTCAACATCGTATAAATGTAGTTAGTGATCTGAAAAAAAAACACGTATATATGACACCGTTCAATGGATGATGACTCTTTGAAGAAAAAAAAAAATCACTGTATAGCGAAAGTCGTTTTCTAACTAATATATAGCATTACAAGTGTACATATCCTGGTTTCCATGTGATGTAGATTTATATTCCAAAATTAAAAAAGAGTCGATCAACTAACGTACTGTGTGTGTGTGTGTGTGTGTGTGTGTGTGTGTGTGTGTGTGTGTGTGTGTGTGTGTGTGTGTGTGTGTGTGTGTGTGTGTGTGTGTGTGTGTGTGTGTGTGTGTGTGTGTGTGTGTGTGTGTGTGTGTGTGTTTGTGTGTGTGTGTGTGTGTTTGTGTGTGTGTGTGTGTGTGTGTGTGTGTGTGTGTGTGTGTGTGTGTGTGTGTGTGTGTGTGTGTGTGTGTGTGTGTGTGTGTGTGTGTGTGTGTGTGTGTGTGTGTGTGTGTGTGTGTGTGTGTGTGTGTGTGTGTGTGTGTGTGTGTGTGTGTGTGTGTGTGTGTGTGTGTGATCGCGTATGTATCCGCACGTGTGTGTGCGCGTGCGTGTATGTGTGTGTGCATGTTTGAGTGTGTGCGTGTGCTGGTTTTACTTTGCGTGCGCGCGAGCGTGTGAGTTATGGGCATGCGTACGTGTATATGTTTTTGCGTGTTGGTTTTTGCGTGTGTGTATGTTGTTATAATTATTAAGCGTTGATTACAATAATAACTAAATAAATATGGCTATTGTAATTACAAAATATTGTTAATATCATGCTCTATAAGAAAAACAAATGATTTGTATGGTAAAGCTGTAAAATAACAGATGTACACAGGTACTTTTTCACATCTGTCTCTTTGTCGATCCAAATATACGAAAACGAAATGTGCTTAGATCGACTGACGGATACTCACGCGTTTATTAAATAAAGGGAGACTTGTTAGAAGTTATCTACGTTTGGAATGTAAATCTCATATTTTAATCAGTCTGTATCCGGCCGTCAGTTAATCTAGTTCCGAAAAAAAGATGAACTAGACTAACCACCGGATGTGTTAATACTAAACTATCAAAGTTATGAGCGTTAAACTTTCAGTATGAAAGTTGTATTTGGTAAATAAAGAGTTCGAATACTTTTAATTATGTGAACATCTGTATACCATGCTTTTAAAGTTTACCTGTAATAATAATAAAGCACAGTAATACTACTGGAAAAGTATCTTGAAGAAAACTAACAACAACATGGAAAACAAAAAGAAAACATACATAAATAAATATATATGTAAGTGTACTGGATGTATTCAGTACAATAGTTGGCAGGTCCCATGACAGGAAGAGAATGATCTGAAATTATAGAATCAATAATTATGAAGCTATATCAGTCTTTTTTTTAATTATGTGAGGAATCTTCAATTGGCCCATTTAACCGCTTCCAAATAAACTATAAAAATCATTTTATTCTAGGTAGTGTTAAATAGGAAGATAGAAATGGGGCCATTGATTTTTTTAGGTAGTAAGACTTCGCATTTTATTAACATATAAACATAGAATGAAAACAAAATTTGTTTAAATGAAATGATGCCATGTAGCATGGTGTAAAAGCTGAACTATTAACACCTAGAGCATTATTTCTACAATTTGAATATTTATATTATAAACAGTATTTAAGTAATCGTACTATTAAAAAAAAATATGCACGATACTCTAAAGACAGATAGATTAAATAGACTATACATGTATACTAGTAACAGGCGTATATTTTTTTTTCTTTGAAAAGGCAAATCTTAACAGTTATTATGCGTTTTACTACTAGGACATTCATAGATGTAATATTTGCTTTAAAAAAGAAAACACGCATCAAATATATTCAATATAAATTATTTTCTATAATCGAATCACAGTTCTTGAGAATAGAAATCTAAATATACCATACAAACAATAATCATGTACTTTCCATAAACGAATCACAGTTCTTGAGAACAGAAATCCAAATAAACCGTACAGACAATGTTCATGTACATATCAAGAAAATATTTCATTTAGACATGTAACAGGTGTGAGGGTTCATTTTTATATAAAATACTAAATTTTCCAAAATTCTATAAAAACACTGTATAAAATGTTTAATATTAGTAGATCACTGGCTGTTCAATTATTGGAAAAAAAAACACTAAATATTTCTATTATCATAACATTTATCATCAAAAATACCTTACTGAAAGGATCGGGAAACAAACACTACCCTGTTTACATATATAAAGTATACTCCCTCTTAAGTGGGTTTGCTTTTTCTAAGCGGTACGTTCATTGCGGAAATGTGTATATTTTTAAATTTTATGGCAATGTTTTGAATGAGGTAACAACATACGAATATATACACAATTCCCATTTCAAATAGATAAATTAAGTTATACAGTAAATTGCACGCAGTTTTTTGGGATATGAATAAATCTTAACAAGTTTAATAGGTACGTGTTTTATGATATCCGATGGTTGTTAAGAATGTGATTATTAGTTTGTGACAAAAATTTATAGGTAATGGTTCGTGCGCCAAGTAAATGTGTGTTTGTGTAAGTGTATGGATGCATGCGCGCGTGTGTGTGCCTGCGTACTTACATGCGTGCGTCTATATGGTAGCATGCGTCTGTGTGGTGTGTGTGTATTTGTGTGTGTTACAAATTACATTTAACTTACAAAAACACAGCTACATGTGATATCACAAAAACATACTTTCTAAAGGGAAAATACACATTGGGTTCTACAGTGTATCTATAGAAAGAGAGTGTTTAATGTCCGGGTCCAGAGTTATCGCCCCTATTTTATTGATTGTGTTCTGTTGGTCGATCTTGAGCTGCTGCCATTTGACACTTTTCGGGCGTATTAGTTTTTCATTATAAGGTTATAACTGCCTATATAATATATAATGCATATCAAGTTGGCGTTATGGCGTGTATACTTGGATTAATGTTACAAAATTGTCTTTGAAAGATAAGTATCGGAAGTGCCATGCTTATTTTATTGAATAGGTTATTGGTAGGTATTAAGTAAGGTGGATATGTGTTAAATATTTTGAAATGCAGATAAAAATCATCACTCATTCCTGGTATAGCCCATCGATATTCTTTGTCTAATGTAGTTTTTTTAATAAACTGACTACATTTTATTTATGTTACTCAACAAAACAATTGCAAAATAACGTCAAAAAGTATTATCATTATTATTATCACTATCGTTGTCCAAACATTACAATCAGTTAGGTATATGTTATACACTCGGTCTCACATTTTGAGTACTGTGCTGTGTATGTAATAGGTTATGAGTGTTCATGTTTGGATCCTACTAGTTTTGTTGATAGATCATTTAGACGCTGGCAGAAGAGAAGAGATGCCTGTGTAAATTAAGGCCGAGACGGCTGTTTTTTCTGGGGAGGGGGGGGGGGGGGGGGCGGGGCGGAAAAAACAATTGTTCGAGTCTTTCTTTTAATTGTGAATAGATGTGTATAAAATTGTTTTCCACTGAGAGCGCGCGTAATGTGAATATGCACTAGGTGATTTCATATCGTTACTGTACATGGGTATTGCAGTGACTATACATGGGTATTGCAGTGACTATACATGGGTATTGCAGTGACTATACATGGGTACTACAGTGACTATACATGGGTATTGCAGTGACTATACATGGGTACTACAGTGACTATACATGGGTATTGCAGTGACTATACATGGGTATTGCAGTGACTATACATGAGTATTGCAGTAACTATACATGGGTATTGCAGTGACTATACATGGGTATTGCAGTGACTATACATGGGTATTGCAGTGACTATACATGGGTACTACAGTGACTATACATGGGTATTGCAGTGACTGTACATGGGTATTGCAGTGACTATACATGGGTATTGCAGTGACTATACATGGGTACTACAGTGACTATACATGGGTACTGCAGTTACTATACATGGAAACTGCAGTGATTCGTATTTTAATGCAAATCAGGGTTGATTAGAATGTAAACCAGACAAAAACAAAAGCAACAGCAGAACAAAAGAGACAACACAGCGACAATCGTCACGTTTTCTTATATTATAGTTGATTCGTAAGCGTGTCATCAGGACTATTTTTTGTTTGTGGGAATAGTATGGTGCTCGCTAACAGCCCGCTGACACGGTCCCTCTAACTTATTTTATTATGTTATTTATGTTACAAGAAGAGTATTTATAGCTATTTTGAACGTAAAAAGGGTGTATCGCGGAACCCTGGTTTTTTCTATAGTAACATAACATAACATAACATATGGAAATGCATGGCCTCCGGCCCAAAATACAATTGCTCAATAATCATCCAATGGTGGTGAAAGAGATATGTTAGTTAATCATTATATTATAAACGAGCAGAACATGTAAAATAAAGACATAAGCATGTCATATATATAACATATCATATCATATATTTAACAAGTACGTAATTCAAGCTATATGTTTCATAATAAAAGTAATTATCGCGTCAAGAAACACTTTTATATTCAATTAAGTATCAAGCAAAAACGTCTTCCGAGTAGTAAACGCATCGTTAATATATTTTGCCATAGCAATTACACTCTTTCTGTTATATTCCGACATCATTGTATAAAACAGATTTAAAGTTATATACTGGTTTCCAATAATGTCCATTAAATATTTATGTCTTAACTCATCATATAATGGGCACACTAAAACGAAATGGAATTCGTCTTCGATTACATAAACATTGCGTTTTAAACAAAAGAAACAATATCTATATTCTCTATCTATATTCATATGTCGGCCCTTTTCAATTTGTAGTTTGTGACTTGAACAACGAACATTTGATAACGTCCTTTTTAAAATATAATGTTTAGGTATCTCTCTGTATTCAGGAGAGTTTTGAAGTATTTATAATGTAGTACTTTTGGAGATGTATTAATAAAATCCTGCATCCTTTGAAGTGCGCAGTCTTTAAGTCTTCTTTTATAAAGTTTCATAAAAGCACTGACATTTCCAATTTCACCGGCTATCCAAGCAAACCCGAAGCCATTTTTAAACAGAAGTTGTTTAACTCCGCTGGCCCACGTTGCCTTGCCGTCGGTGTCTAATTTACGTAGCATCGGGTAACAGTTTTTCGGATACCTTTGGTCTTCCATTAGAGTCAGCTTTGTCCAATACTTCACACAACGCGACATATAAGTAACATTTAATGGGTGCCGTCGACATTCACTCAGAGCGAGGAAGTTTGATACATTTCGATTTAAACACGCCAAGTATTTGCAAAACCGGGAGTGTACACGCTCAACAGTTTCATTGTATCGAAATCCCCATATCTCTGAGGAGTAGCATAAAATTGGGGTCACCATTGCATCGAATTTTTTAAAAGCATCCTTAGGTTGGAAGTATCCAAATCGTTTTTGAAATCTGTATATGTTATCCACCGCCTTCGAAGCGTGTAGACTTAATATTTCCTGGGTTTTGGTCCATGACAGGGTTGGCGTAAAAAAGGCTCCCAGGTATTTATAAATCTGCACAACTTCAATTTGTTCACCGTTATAAAACCACTTTTCATAGGATCCTAGTGCGCCTCCGTTGCGAAACACCATAATTTTTGACTTTTCAACATTTATTTTCATCCCGATTATGGAGCAGAATTGTTCAATACAGTTAATTTGTCTTTGTAGGTTTTGTTTTGTATCGGCCGTGCTGGCTATATCGTCAGCGAAAAGGAAGGCATATATGTCATCAGTATTATCGTTAAAAAAGACTCCACTTTCGCATTTCAGCTTCAAATATTCTGCTAGATCATTGATAAACAGTGAACAAATCAAAGGCGAGCTGACACAGCCCTGTTTCGTTCCGATCGAGCAATTAAAGAATGTTGTTAAGCCATCTCTTACTTTAACACACGACCTTAAGTTGCTATACATAGATTTAAATATATTAAAAAACTTGCTGTCATCTTTGATACCTTTCCTGATCAAACAACGCCATGAATTGACATGAACACACGAATCAAATGCTTTAAAGAAGTCAATAAAAACACGTACATTCTCCCCCTTTTCTTGCACAAGTATTTTTGAATAACAGCCTGCAGGTTAAATATATTGTCCACCGTAGAATGATTTCTACGAAAACCAGCTTGAGATTCAATAATGACATCATTTTCTTCGCACCATCTAGTCAGCCTTTTATTTAATATATTTGTAAATATTTTACTTATACTACTTATAAGCGATATGGCCCTATAAATATTAGGCTCGTCTCTACTTCCCTTTTTTGTGCAACGGTACTATTATACTTTCGCTCCATTCCGCGGGAAAACTACTTTCATCGTAAATAGCATTAAATAAGTCTTCCAAATAAAACAGACATATTTGGTAGGTATGTTTGAACATCTCAATACATAATCCATTTACTCCTGGGCTACAGTTACCTTTCAACGAACTTCAATTTCGTCGGCAGATATCTCACGGTCCAGTACGTCTGCGTTTATGTGGGTGGCCAGTTCTGCAAACTCGTTCTGGTTGACGGAAGCGAATGTATTGTCTGCCAAGTAAAGGTTTTCGAAGAAGTCCACCCATGAACTTGCAGAAATACTGTCGATACCTTTTTTGTAATATGATCACCATTCGAATATTTTATTTGCCTCCAAAATTCCTTTGGGCTAGTACGGGCCTTTAATAGGACGTCTCTTCTACTTTTTTCTAAACCTTCTTTTTTCTTTCTACATAAGTTTTTGAACTCGTTTCTGGCACGAAAATAACCATGTAAATCTTCTCGAGTGTCTGTTATTCGAAACCGACGTAATAGTTTATATTTATTTTGCTTTGCCACCTCACATCCGCGGCATCACCAAACCGGCTGTTTACCCGTAGATTGCCTTGCTGTTCACATATTTCCACTTACACGCATTTTTTAGCCCGCAGTTTTGAATACAGTGATAAAGTCATTCAGTTTTTCGATGGTATTCGTTGTGGTGACTGTATTGCTGAAAGCTTCATATAATCTCTCAAAATTATTCACAAATTCTTCTTTACCCTCTTCCCGCCATTTATATTTTATGCATGCATGTGTAGCAGACATATCATTCTCTTCAGTATGCATATGATAAACATTGTCATTACAATACAAAGTACAGTGCAATGGAAAATGATCTGAGAAATCAATACAATCAACACCAAATGAGGAAAAAAAAATCAGTTGACGCTAAGACATAATTAACAGTACTATGGCCGTCATTTGCTACACATGTAAAATTGCCGTCTTTATCATCGAACAGTCGACCATTTAGCATATGTATATCATGCATACAACCTAGTTCGATTAGAGAGTAACCAAACTTATTTATCGTTAAGTCTTTCGAATTACGCTGAAGGATAAAATTATCACCTGAGTAGTCGGTTTCTGTGCTATAAATAAAATCAACATCGTCTTGGGGGATGTAGTCAGGCATATCTTTCACACGAGCGTTCAAGTCCCCGGCTATGAAAAACGAGGTATCTGGGAAATCTTTCTTTATAATAGTTAATTTGTCATTTAATAGCCATATGCCATCGGTTTCTTCCGCGCCATATATAGCAGACCCTTCTGGAGATACATATGTTAAATACATAATCAGATCTTTTGGTAAAGAAAGCAATTCCATTTTTACATATAATACAATACAATCCGTAAACTGATCATATATTCTTGTTATTATGCCGTATCGACAAACAGATTCTCTTATTAACACTAACACACCGCCTGAATTACGATTACTGCTTTTTCTCTGGGTTCTTATATTTTCAAAAGGAATATAATCACTGAAAACATCACCATATTCACACAAACGCGATTGCCAGGTTTCATAGAAAGCTATTAAATAAAATTGTTTTACATAATTCAGAAAATCTATGTCATTTGTGAATTCCGCTAAACCTCTCACATTTAGGGAACATAGTTTTATACTAGTTTCAAAAAGTTTATATTTCGAGCCTTGGCCACACCCCTATTCATCAACGCGAACGGGCTTTTTCTGGAGTTCGTCGTATGCGAACGTTGTATTTTCAACAATAAGTTTGTCGAACTTGAAATGAACACGCTTCTTCTCGGCGATACACTGTTGAAATAGAGGAAATAACCCCGCTCTCGCCCTCGCGATTTATGGAGGAAGATCTTCTCCTATTCGGAATCCAGGATCGACTTCCTTCCGCTTCCCTCGGAATGCCGTCAGAATGCGGTCCCGGTTGTGAAGAAGGGCGAATTGAACAAGAATCGGCCTGTTGCCGGCTCGCGACGGTAGGCGGAAAACATCGTCGATCAGAATTGAATCACAATTAATGCTAAGTTTCTCCGTTAGTAGATGTTTTATAGTGTTAATTAACATCGATCTCGTTTCATTTTGCTGTTCGGGAACATTATGAAACTTAAGGTTGCTTCGTTTCAATTTTTTCATGTTTGTTTTGACTAATTTCGGAGACAGATTCAACATGCTTCAGACGTTTTGATAAGTCATTGACTGTTTGCACGAGATTTTTATTTAGTTTTTTCAGCTCTTCGTTGTTTACTTTAAGTTGATTTATTGTATGTTCCATGATATCAAATTTTATGTGTATTCCTTTTACATCCTTGCGTATTTCCAGAAGAATAAGACCAAAGTCAAGGTTTTGTCAATCTAGTTGATCGACGTCGTCCATGTCGGTATCCCCTGTATTCACTGTATCCGTTTCCGAGATCACCCTTGGGTCCCGGAAGTGTAACATGTCTGTAATAGAAATCTGGCTGGTCGACCGCCCTGATGAACATGCGCGTGGCGGCCGTGTCAACGAAGCTGGGACTTCTGCTTCCTGCCCGGATGTCGAGGACGCGGGTGCGTCGCTGAGTCCGCGTATTGTACCGCTGTTACGACCTGTTTTGGGAGGGCCTGGGTTTGATTTCACGCACTGTGCTAACAGCAAATAAAATAACACAGCCTTAATTGCCAAAGACAGACTATTGGTTTTAATGTTTGAAACGTTTGTTTACATTTGACAGGCTGGCTAAATGTTCCGTTTTTTGCACGCCATTGCTGCACCGAAATCCCCATTGTTCTCCGGCAGATGTACTTGTCAATTGTCAAACTCACACAAAGCCTCTTTCAATCGTGCGAAAAAGTCCACACAGCGCTCTTGTATCAACAATGCGCTTGCGCTCCAGTCAAGCGTGACGAATCGCCAGTTAATTAGGTTTTCACACTTAGCCTTTTTATCAATGCTCGTAAAAAAATCAAGTTACAAATCTGTTACTAAAAATAGCAACAACTATGCAACAGTTAAACTTGTATAAACCTTTATCAAAGTCACAAAAACAAAAAGTTTTCACCTCTGACTAGTCCAAATATATCCAAAACACCCTTTATCACAATATTCACTATCACACTTTTCAAACAACGTTTATTTCATTGTAAAAACTTCAAAATTGTATCAGCAAAATGTAAACAACTATCCACCATTGGGCGCGAATATTTTCATCAGTATTGAATGTATAGTTTGTAAGACGTATTTTGTAGACTGTGTCCATTGACAATTTCTGTATTGATGTAATTTATAGAAAATTTCAATGGTGCAAGATCTCGGCAGTTTCGAGTTGGCATTCAACTGGGTGTACCACTTCCGATATAATATTTCCTATGTTTATTTAAAGCCCCATTACTACTCAAAATCAATGAACATTTCGTGCAATATTTCGTGAAATAAAGTTAAACAATTACAAATCAGTGTTCCTTATGGCATTTGCCGAAATTTCAACGCCAGATGTGGTCTGGTAAAATAGATGTTTGTAGATACAAAATGCTCGTTTTTGTCCCCTACCGGTGAAACCGGAGGGGACTTATGGTTTGCGCTCTGTGTGTCAGTCTGTCTGTCAGTCCGTCACACTTTTCTGGATCCTGCGATAACTTTAAAAGTTCTTAATTTTTTAATGAAACTTCAAACATGGTTAGATGGCAATATGGTCATTATGCACGTCATTTCATTTTGTTCCTACGTCAAGAATTCTGGTTGCTAAGGCAACAAATATATACAAATATATAATAAAAATAAAAAATTCTGAAAATGGTGGAGTTTCACCGGTAAGGGATTTATATTGCTTGGCAATAGTCTTGTTATTATTGTTATGCATGTTTCATTCCATTTTAATCTCCGCAACGATATCTATTCATACGACACATGAACATTAATATGGTACCATTTTAATGTTCGTGTGTCGTATGAATATATATACTAGTATTCGCAGGAAATTAAAATGGAATTAATTGTGTCACAAATAAATAAAAACGAGCATTTTGTATCTACCCCAATCTATGTACTCATACCACATATAGCGTTTAAAGTGTGGCTATTACTATAAGGAACACTGATTGTTTAGGTGTGATCTTATTTTACGAAATACTTTACGAAAGTTTCGTTGATTTTTAGCGTTATAGATGTTTTATTAGGTTCTTATTCGCCAACAATTATACAATTGCGTTCGAGTTTCTTTAATATTTTGGAATGGTTTCTGATTTTTTGCCCTGATGGACTGCATAAACACATTGAACAAACACAAATTTACGATTGAAAGAATGAACATATATAACATAGTATTCAACTGATCATGTAGTTGTTATTTTTTGTTCTTGCGGTTGATAGTGCTGACTGTTGTTTGGTTGTTGGTTTCGGTGTTGTTGTTGGGTGTGTATGTCTGATGAGGTTTGTGATATTTGTTTGTTGAGTTGGTTGTTCGGTATGTTTTGTTGTTTCTTGATGAATACTGTATCAGTGCTCCAGCTAGTTTTTGAAAAGGGCAGGGGAGGCTTTTTTTGTCAAAAGGGCACTTTGGACGCGCAGGATTTTGTCAAAAGGGCACTTTCGAGTGCGTGGGCGTTTCGAGTGCGTCTTGCATGTTAATTTATGTTATTAATACTTGTTAGAATATATTATTCCCATTATTACAAAACAATTCAAATATAATGTCTTCAATGAGAAATACATTAATAGCAATGCATTGTTATAAGAGATTTATTAATCATCATATGTAAAAAATAAATAATTTTTTAAGGGCAGGGGCCATAGGAGGAGCAGGGCTGCGGTTCGGGAGGGCAGGGCGGGGCGCCCTTCGATTTAGGCCTAGCTGGAGCACTGCTGTATTCTGCCTCGGTTTTAGAGAACTTGTATTTTAGAGATGAACATCGTTTCTCGATTTGAGATTTGCCGACAAGATATTTCGCTACTTGTTTTATGTTAGTCGCGTATTAATAATGAGATTGAATGTTGTTAATGTATTTCTTGGTTTCTTTGAGGCTCTTTACATGAATGTTTTAAACATTTGTTTTGTTATTTGACAATTTTTATGAAAATTAATGAATGCGCATTGCCACACTGGGTATGCGGATACTTTGATAACAGATGGAACTTCGATACCAGATAACAACAAAAGCCACGCGCGAGAGGTAAGTTCGTCAGTTTTTTTAAAGTTATATCATAAAGATTAATTTTTTTTAGACAAGGCGCATGGTCGAGTTTGTACATGGTGTATCCTTTTCTATTCCAGAGAAAAATATCGCGGAAGAATGGTAGATTTTTCCCCCAAAAAAAGAAAATTCGGTCGGAAAACAACATAAACTGGATGAACAGTAAACATTTCAGCAAAATAAAACTACTAAGAAATACTGCAAGAAATTGTTTGATATTCCAGCATGTAGAGTAATCACTGTGCTTCAAAATATTGAAATTTTGATAGTATTCAATGAAATATAAACGAAGATAGAGCAAGTTTTAATAGGTGGTATTCATGAAGTTGCGGATACTTTGATTCCCGATATAGGGCACTTCGGATAACAGAGACTTTCAACAAATTGGGCACTCTGATAATCGAGTTATATCTTCTATCTGAAATGCATTTATGTATATTATGGCTATTATTACCAAACAATTTGAAGTACGAATCAATTTGCATTGTCAAGCCCGACACATTGGGAATCTATGCATAACGTAATTACATACACATGTAAATTATAACCAATTGCGTTGTTCGTTTTCATAAATCTAAATACTATTAATTTATACAATACATATTATAAGTGCAAATTTTAAATAAGATTCAAATGCTTATTTCTGAAGTTATATATTTGAAGTGGCGACCGAAAATAATTTTCTAAATAATAAACTTGTTTTTAAGTGGTAAATTGAGATTAAGAGAATTGAAAATACAACGGATCATGTGCATCAACACGACTATGTTCAATTGAACTAATAGCAGGACTCTAGATAATGGGAGCAAGGGTTTTTAAAGCGGCTAATACACCTCATAAAATCCTTTGTCATTGGTGCTCATTAGAATCGCACCACGAAGACGATACTAATGCGTAGCCACAAAATTAAAAAGAGATTGGAAAACTCCCTTTATATTGAGCTCTACTTATAGGAAGAACGTCCCTTTACACTTCCCTTTTCCTTTTATTATCATATTCCAAAGGGATAAGAACATGTTTCGGTAATTCGTTTATAGCATAGTTGCGGTTATGAAGCCTTACCTGATCAAAAATCAGACGAAATATCTATTTAATATAGTATATGGTAATTCTAACATTTTTTTATTTAGAAACATTTTTCTAACGTTTTCTTCCAAGAATTTTGCTGACACCGTTTTTCGTGAATTTTTCTAAGACCGTTTTACGTGAAAAAAACCTTCTAAGAAACTAAAACAAAATTCGTTCGTAAAACAATTCTGTTCTGGTTGATAGTGATCTCACACCTACTTTCTATTTCCTTTGTTTACTGTTCTGGCAGAGGTCAAATTCATTGGACCCTGGTTTAAGGATATGTAGAATTTCATTGGTTAATTATAAATAGAAATTAACATATTCTCAACAGGAAGTGGGGCATAAAGCACTTTCATTCTTTGTAAATGTGTAAAAAAATAGCGGAGTACGATGAATGTTTTCTGATTTATGACATGGATTCTGACCTGCCTTTCTATGGATTTAATGAAGTAGAGTTTGAAAGTAATAGAGATGTGTTAATTGAAATTAAAATGATTTTAACCGTGGCGTAGTGGATATGGTGTCCGCCTAGCGATCGGTAGGTCACGGGTTCGATCCCCACCGTGGGGGCGTTCTTTAGATCTCCCCCATAGACACCAAGGAAACGGACTCGAGAGCGTTTCATATAAGCTTAGGCTTGTTATGCAATCGAGCTTAAATAAATAGGTTTAAAAAAAATAAAAAAAAAGATTTACTTTGAGCCAGAAATTAACGTTACGAGTAGAGCTAACGGTTTAAATGTGGCATCGCATTTAATGGATTCGCGCAAATTCTGGACGAGTGTTGTGTCTGTAAAATATTAAATGGAATGCCGTAAATTTATCAAGTCGGAAAAGAAAACGGATGGTTGCATAATAGTATGCGTGAAATAATAAAATTCTACGTATTTATTTTCATAGTTATGTCATTTTGTAACCATTCACATTCGTCACGATTTGGAATTCCCGTTTCTAAAAATAGAACATTTCGGTAGCATGAACCAACAAGGGAGGCGACTCGTGATGTCAGAAATTGTTAAGGTTTTACAATAAACTAAATATTCGAGTCATTCTGTACCCTCTAAACCAGGGACCTATACTGTATAGGTACCTGTCTAAACAAATCATCATATTTTCCTCGAAGGCATGCTTTACACTTTAGACTGTTGTTCTGGTTTTATCGTTTGGAGATATTGATAGGGTAAGCATAGGTGTTTACTATTAAATACCTGAAATAGGATAAAGTTAGAGATTAAAGTAAAAAAATGGTACTGCAAAAGGTTACAATCCACTAGAAAACGGCCGAAAAAAGAAGGTGCAAAAACAGTCGATTTTGATTTGAGTCGAATTCTTTTTTGGTTTGAACATGACATATCTTTTTTATTGCTTAAATCGATTCAGCTAAGAATGCCCGTCAAGAAAAAGTATGGTTATGGGGGTCTCTATGTGCAAAATATTGTATTTAGTTTCGCTCAAATTTGTCGCTTTTACATTGAAACATATAAGGAAACTATTTAGTATATTTTGACCTAAATATTTACTTCAGCAGCACCTTCTCTGTATCTTGCAACTATGCTTTCAACGCCATCGGCGCTCTCGTTAATTTACGTCAGTACATACATTTTTATTTGTTGCCTGATTACTATAGCAGTATTCCACAGCGAATTCTGCATTTCTGATTCACTAAATAGAGTGTGTTATATCTGGTAAAAAGTGTCGAGTTATAATCTGGAATCGAAGTGCCATTTTGTCTTTGAGATGATCGGTAAAAGAAGTGTCCATGAAAATTTGGCATCCGACTCTCAAAACATTTAAATTTCCTCAAATACGTTATTCAACTAAAATTTAACATGTTGTAACATTAATGGACATATTGATCTTTTGATTCGATAAGTTGGCACGTTCTTGATTTATGTCCAAGTATTTTTATTTTGTTAAAATACGTACTGATCATCGAATTCATGACGATTATCGATGAAATTTTACTTCTTTTTTTATAATCCACTGTTTTTTTCACGACTTTCTTGCTCCGCAATACGAAGTACTATACCATTAATCGACCAAACAATGTTAAGTGTCTGAAAACCAAATGAACAGAACATAAATGCAAAAAGGCTGATGAACTAAACTCTCGTGCGCGGCTTTTGTTGTTATGGTATCGAAGTGCCATCTGCTATCAAAGTATCCGCATACCCGGCGTGAGTGCGGTCACTTTGCATTGTTTTGCATATCTTAACCATGTTGCTGAACATTTTTCACTAAGTGCACCAAGCATTTGCAAGAAGCGCGGGTTTGGCAGCGTTTCTGGGTATTTGTTTATGAGCGTTTTCTGTTTTAAAAGTTATCGCCATAACGCTATTGTTATTGCCACTATAGTCTGAATTCACATTGGTTTTGGTTTTAGGTCTTTTCATTTTACTAATGTCGGCATGTTTGGCAACATTGACCACGTCTGTTGCTTTTTTCGATTGCGTACTCATTGTAAAATGGAATACGTTGGACGCAAAGTTTTTTGTTTTGTTTAAGATATATTTCGTCATTTTAAAGATCAATCCTGTTTTGGTATCGTTCAGGAGCTTCACCTTTTCAGCCCCGAGACATCTGAACATTGACCTCGAAATTTTCCTTACAGCTTTTTGCAATCCTTTTAGATACCGGTACCAAAAAATGCGAGCAAATTTTAATCTTAGCTGCGGCTGTTGATCTATATTGATGTTAAAACCCTGTTTTATTTAATGGGTGTAAATAAATCCTTTCGCATTCTTAATTTAACTTAATATGATATGTTTGTTGATGGAGGTCGGTCGTTGAGTTATAATATTTTTTTTTTGTTCTTACTTTTTTACGTAATTAGGCGGATAGATCATAACGCGAGTTCTTAATCCGATCCTAATAAATCTCTGTCTATTTTTTCCAGTGATTTATTAAACAGCGCGGCTTGTCAGTTATGAATTTACCGCGCGAACGCGTAATTTTGCGTATTTAATTCATAATTTGTTATAGCGGTCTGCGTAACTTCCTAATTGATTGTAATAATTCATCGATCTTGTTGATGTTGCTAAGAATGATAATACCACACAGATTCCTTGTCTAGACTGAACTTAATTGAACGTTTTTTTGGACACGCTATTTGCTTAATAAGCTAATACGTATAATTGATATAGATTAAAACAATCTTCATTTAAATAAATTCCTCAAAAAGATTTCCGATTATTAACTGAAACACTTTGAAGGCTTGACAAGCTAATAGGCTTCATTAATGGAAATACGTAAATCTAACTTTACTAAGGCCCTCATATAAGTAATATGAAAGTTCAATTATATAACTATGTCTGAACAATTGAACAAGACACAACAGAATAAATATTTTATTCACTTAAACATATTACAGCTCATCGTGATACCAAATTAATATTATTATACATTTATGCGCTTAATAATGAGTAATTAAATAGATGATATTTGTTGGATTCGGTGGATTATCGATTTAAATTCACGAGTGATCATAGAAAATAATATTTTCACGAGCGGCGCATCCACGAGTGAAAATATATAGTTTCTATGATCACGAGTAAATTAAAATCGATATTCCACCAAATCCAACAAATTTTCTTTTTATGTTATGCTTTTTTTCACCGTTTATATGCATTGTTAAAGAGTTCAAATAAGGAATTTCGCTGGAATAATGACATCATTTCGTAAAAAAATGACGTCATTTCACAGTAAACAGTGAAAATTATTGATAATTTTCACTGAAAATTTTCATTGTTTGAAACAATGAAATTATCAGTTTTAATTCACTGAAATTTCTGTATAAACCACCGGAAAGCATTAAATAAAGTGATATAATGGGCATCTAACAGTTTATAGGTGTCTATCGCAACCGTTGTTTATTTATGGTGTTTTCACTTCATATACACTTATATTTGTTAATGCAGCATCAACATACTAAAACGATATCCCGGAAAAAAACATAATGCATTTGAATTTCAACCATACTTTCGTTTTGACAACTGACGACAGAAATGATTCTTTTTACAATGTGAATCTAAATTTAGTTTTAGTGCAGATTTGTTCATACGACACAAAGATACTATTTTGTTTTACGGATCATTTCGGCTTAGGGGACTGTCCAGTACATGTAAAATATCGAATATAATATATATTTTTTATAAACAACTGGTAGCAAGATGAGTTGCAGATAATTGGTCAGTAACCACATTTTAACTAACTCTTTTGACCTGTTAATTCTTTTCAGCTCAATTCAACAGTAAAAAATACCCATAATATCACTTTAAGGTATACATTGTTAGTGTAAATTTTAGTGTCAATCCCTTATTTTTTTTCTTTCGTATGTATTTTCTTCGAATATAAGGCTACTTTTCATTGCGTGTGTGTTTAAAAAAAAAAATAAACTTGAGACAACGCTACAATAGCAATGAAACGATGCTTTTGCACATGCATCCAAATTAAGAAATAGAGGTTTACTTAATATAGTACTCCATTGTACTTCGGAAACATTTTAAACGTTTGACTGAAACTTTTTCGTATCATATAAACAACGTTATTGAATTCATTCAAGTATCTAGTACAATCTAGTACGTGATGTTTTTAATATAAATATATAACACAGGCAAGATTTATAGATTACAAATCAATAACTAACGAACACGGCGACTGTAATTATGTTAATTTCGTAATTGCACTGTTCCAGATGTATTATTGTAAATTGAAGTTACATTCAAGTTAAAGCAAAGCCCTCATCCAGCATACACAATGAGATAATATTCAATGACATAAATACGAACATTCTTCTAAAACAGGAAGAATATTTTTTTTAAAACCTATGTATTGAAGCTTGATTGCGTAGCAAGCCTAAGCTTATATGAAACGCCCTCGAGTCCGTTTCCTTGGTGTCTATGGGGGAGATCTTAAGAACGCTCCCACAGTGGGGATCGAACCTGTGACCTCCCGATCGCTAGGCGGACACCATATCCACTACGCCACGGCGATCTTGAAGTATAAGTTCGTTTTCAATATAAACCAAATTTCAAGATTCGAAATAATAAATATATTATCAATTTGAACGGGAAATAACTGCTAACGTAAATCATAACAATAGTCCTGTTTAATAGATCTGCACTTAGATTACGTTCTATATACTATACGTTGACATTTTTTATTTCCTCATTACAGCCGAAACTTTTAATGAGACATAAATCCGTGTAACACTTCACGGCACTTGCAGTTCAAATTTTCGTATTGTCACATGCAATAAGATATATTATTAAAGATAGTATTAATTAATGTTTGTTTTGCATCAAGTCCAATACAGTGTCTACCTAAATAGAAATACAAACATACACCATATGTTAACTTCAAAAATTGCTCGTTTCGCTCATAAGTCATGCCTTGGGTAAGCATGCATGTCAGTTGCATGAGTCATATTACGTCGTCACATTTGGACACGTGATTTTGCACACGTTCCCGACAGAATTTTCAAACGTTACAGTCGACTGGTTCCTTGTGTATATTTGTATTACACTTGAGTAACTGGACAGTTCCACGCACACAGCTAGATATTGCGGTGACACAATTTGTTGTTGTCATGCGACCAATAGGCCGCCGTATTTATCATGTAGTTCAGAATATTGTATCGACATTGGAAAACGCTGTGTTAGAATTAAATCAGCAAAAAAAAATTTCGATGAAAACTGAATCAGACTTGAATACGTTTATTGAGTTTCAGAGACTATTTCACAGTATTATATATTGAAAAAAGAAAGTTAAGCTTTAATGAAATACACAACGACATAAGAGCGATCAGCCCATCTGTACTTGAATTTATAATTCGTTTAAATGATTCCTATAAAAGATAACATATTGCCAACATTGGTCTTTAACCGGTGTTAACATAGGAGATTTGGTTGATGACAGACACTTACAACCGTATAATAAAGTAACGATTATGTAACAGAATCAATGTCATCATCAAAGCCTCCTATTTATCTTACAAGTACATTAAAGGGGCCTTTTCACAGATTTTGGCATGTTTTGAAGTTTGGTATTGAATGCTTTATATTGATAAATGTAAACATTAAATTTTAAAAGCTCCAGTAAAACATCAAAAATAAAATTTTAAAAAGGAAAAGGAACCAGTGATCCCCAGAATCCTGAAGTAAAAACGCATTAGCCAACTGAGCTATCCTGCCAAGCTTACATAAAAGCGTATTTTATACCTTATATAAGCAATTTTCGTAGTTTCACAAATTTAAACGACAACAACAGAACTCTCCAAATTATTCAATCGTTTCGCGTTGCAACGCTTTATAATGTTTAGGTTTTTAAATCGTCAAAAGATACATATTATGGCTACTGTATATTAGACCATGGCAAATGTTCAGTTATACTGTTTCCTCACAAATATCATAATTAAACCGAAAATTTGCGAATCTGAAACAACTTTTTTCAATTTTGTCAATTGACCAAACCGTGAAAAGATCCCTTTAACATCTCGCCGATATACAAGTCTTCTGATATCACAATGTGTGACATTTTCAGTGCACTGGTATCAATACACTCATGTCGCCAAAATTCACCACCTTTTAGAGATTAGAATCAAAATACTCGTTATTCTGCTAACACTATAACACATAAAGGATAACATAGGTATAAATAATATGAAACCAACACCTTTAGTATCATTATTTTAGAAAGTGATACACGTTTCACTTGCTATAGTCGCCACTAAAATTGTCAACCATATGTCGTGCAATATTATCCAAACGTAGCACATGGAAATATTATGTGTTTAACTTTTTATGCATAGAGCAAATACAATGTGTTTGTGAGCATTTGAATCGCATGTTGTACAATTTGTGATTTCAGATGCATTAAACGTAATCCTTCCACAAACGTGCGCGACAGAGTATGAACCGTCCGCTGCAAACCCGGAGCTGTATACTGTACATGAAATAAGTACAATATGAGTAAACATAACCACCAACAAAATACTTTGTTCGGTCAAACTGTTTGGAAACTTAAGATCATTGCACACAGTAATAAAGGGACTGACGATTCATACGCCATTATACTATTGCATTATACACTTAAATTGAATCTAGCTTTATCACAGATGGGTATTAAACAATCAGGTACACTGATATTTTATCATAACTATCTAAATAGCTAAATCAAGAATGCACGTAGATTTTACAAGAAAATTAAATACGAAAGAAAAGCAAATTTCTGTAATATGGCTTCTTTGGAATAAAATATGAAGTTGATTTGGACTGTCATCAATGCTCATAGATTTATTCTCATTATGAAATCATTAAAATTTCAACGCACAGTGCATTATGTGAATGACACAAGGCAGCACAGTGCATTATGTGAATGACACCACGCAGCACAGTGCATTATATGAATGACACCATGCAGGACAGTGCATTATGTGAATGACACCATGCAGCACAGTATATTATGTGAATGACACCATGCAGCACAGTACATTATGTGAATGACACCATGCAGCACAGTGCATAATGTGAATGACACCATGCAGCACAGTGCATTATGTGAATGACACCATGCAGCACAGTGTATTATGTGAATGACACCATGCAGCACAGTACATTATGTGAATGACACCATGCAGCACAGTGCATTATGTAAATGACACAATGCAGCACAGTGCATTATGTGAATGACACCATGCAGCACAGTACATTATGTGAATGACACCATGCAGCACAGTACATTATGTGAATGACACAATGCAGCACAGTGCATTATGTGAATGACACCATGCAGCACAGTGCATTATGTGAATGACATCATGCAGCACAGTACATTATGTGAATGACACCATGCAGCACAGTACATTATGTGAATGACACCATGCAGCACAGTGCATTATGTGAATGACACCATGCAGCACAGTGTATTATGTGAATGACACCATGCAGCACAGTAAATTATGTGAATGACACCATGCAGCACAGTGCATTATGTGAATGACACCATGCAGCACAGTGCATTATGTGAATGACACCATGTAGCACAGTACATTATGTGAATGACGCCATGCAGCACAGTGCATTATGTGAATGACACCATGCAGTACAGTACATTATATGAATGACACCATGCAGCACAGTGCATTATGTGAATGACACCATGCAGCACAGTGCATTATGTGAATGACACCATGCAGCACAGTACATTATGTGAATGACACCATGCAGCACAGTACATTATGTGAATGACACCATGCAGCACAGTACATTATGTGAATGACACCATGCAGCACAGTACATTATGTGAATGACACCATGCAGCACAGTGCATTATGTGAATGACACCATGCAGCACAGTACATTATGTGAATGACACCATGCAGCACAGTGCATTATTTGAACGACACCATGCAGCACAGTACATTATGTGAATGACACCATGCAGCACAGTACATTATGCGAATGATACCATGCAGTACATGACATTATGTGAATGACACCATGCAGCACAGTACATTATGTGAATGACACCATGCAGCACAGTACATTATGTGAATGACACCATGCAGTACAGTACATTATGTGAATGGCACTATGCAGCACAGTACATTATGTGAATGACACCATGCAGCACAGTGCATTATGTGAATGCCACCATGCAGCACAGTGCATTATGTGAATGACACTATGCAGCACAGTACATTATGTGAATGACACCATGCAGCACAGTGCATTATTTGAACGACACTATGCAGCACAGTACATTATGTGAAAGACACCATGCAGTACAGTACATTATGTGAATGGCACCATGCAGTACAGTACATTATGTGAATGACACCATGCAGCACAGTACATAATGTCAATGACACCATGCAGCACAGTACATTATGTGAATGACACCATGCAGTACAGTACATTATGTGAATAATACCATGCAGCACAGTACATTATGTGAATGACACCATGCAGCACAGTGCATTATGTGAATGACACCATGCAGCACAGTACATTATGTGAATGACACCATGCAGCACAGTACATTATGTGAATGACACCATGCAGCACAGTGCATTATGTGAATGACACCATGCAGCACAGTACATTATTTGAATGACACCATGCAGCACAGTGCATTATGTGAATGACACCATGCAGCACAGTACATTATGTGAATGACACCATGCAGCACAGTGCATTATGTGAATGACACCATGCAGCACAGGGCATTATGTGAATGATACCATGCAGCACAGTACATTATGTGAATGACACCATGCAGTACAGTACATTATGTGAATGACACCATGCAGCACAGTGCATTATGTGAATGACACCATGCAGCACAGTACATTATGTGAATGACACCATGCAGCACAGTACATTATTTGAATGACACCATGCAGCACAGTGCATTATGTGAATGACACCATGCAGCACTGTGCATTATGTGAATGACACCATGCAGCACAGTACATTATGTGAATGACACCATGCAGTACAGTACATTATGTGAATGATACCATGCAGCACAGTACATTATGTGAATAACACCATGCAGAAGTGATCAAGTCAGCATAATGTTCAGGATAATTCCAATAAAAGACATCATTATTAAAAACATTTGCTTACAATTAAGCATTACACGATTGATTTAAAGGTTATACTCATTAGGACGTCGAAAGTCAAGAACATGTTAAATAATAAGGGATTTAGTTATGTATATAAAAATCATATCGCTGTGTATGAAAACAGTTTAGTGAGTTGAAATGTTAACTTTTTGGCAACATTTAACAAGAATGGTATGGTACATTGAATAACAAATGTGTATATTGTATAAAAGGCAACGGCGTTTATGCATAAATGAGGCACAAAATTCTGCTGGATCAATGGTACTGATATTATTTTTTTTTCTGATAAATTATTTTATTAGCTTTCAAAAACAACCAGTGTGTAGTTGATTCGTTAAAAATTGTTCGAGTTACATGGTCACCACATGAAACCCGATACCTCGCGGGTCGTGTAATACCATAGGGGACAGTGCTGTGCATTTTGGCATGAACTTACATAGGGTAAGTAAATTGAAAAAATTAATTTTTTAAAGTCCAATTTGAAACAACTGTGTATTAACATTGATAACAAAGGTATTGGCCTACATGTAGAATAAATCCTGACAAATTTTCTTAAAAAATGAGCGAAATGTGGCTCCCTGAAGTAGAAGATCGGGCAAAACGGGCCATGTTCAGGCATTTATGGGAGAAAAAACTGCTTAAATTTGCAAGCCACTACAATAATTAAAGAATTTATACAAACTTTCGCATGTCTGCCATAACCTCTCAGCAGGGTTACTCCAGAAAACTATTAATTGTGGAGAAATTTTCGTTTTTAATGACCGTGTTGGGAAATCATTGATACCATCTGGGGAAGACCAGGAAACCATATGTGGGCAGTGACTTTATAATTCTTTTTCAGCCATTTTGTTGCAATTTCTTAGCTTTGTAGAGGCCTACAGTAAGTGTATGTGGGCACATATGCATTCAATTGTACTTGTAATTCCTTATATATGATCAAAAGTGCCTTTTCAACGATCTCGAGTTTAATTTCTTTTTACCAACACTATTTTGGAAAATATAAAGAAAGACTTGATTGCTTTGTCGCATACATTAATTGGTTAGGTACATACATGTAAAAATGATGTCTTAATAAGTGTATATGGGGTTTTTATGTAAAATATTTATGTGGCGTGTTCTGAGACTTTTGGTGCTAATTCGGCAAGTGTCATAATGAGAAAAACTCATTTGAAATGAAGTCGCTAAACTTGCGCTTAATTTTGTTTAGATTGCCTTAAGTTTTCTGTGATTTTACTGTTAAGCGTATTTAAGTAACATTTCCTGTATATCCCACTTGCAGATGTAATAATGCAAGTTGCAAACCAAAATGGGACTAATAAAAGCTCATATTACAGCTAGTTGCTGTAACAAATTTACAATCACAAGCAGTCATGACAATGATAGATTTTAGAGTAACAATAGCTCTCATGTTGATATAATATGTTTGAATGTTAAAGACATTCCATTCAACATGTAATTATAACGGTATGTGTTGCGCAAAATTCATTGATGCATCTACATATGAGGTTTTTAGAACCCAGGAAGGGCCAATGTAATGTTTCTTTATTAGAGAACACAGTGACCTTTGACCTAATGGCCAAATAATTTAGTGTTATAATGTAAAACTCATTTAGGTCAGGTGTATCTACATAGGAAGTCTGAAGATTGCAGATGGAAGCATTTTTGTTCTGAAGACAACATTAAAGTTTTCTATTAGAGGTTGAAGGGACATTGACATTTGACCTTGTGATCTGACACTGGATTTGACCTGTAAAACTCATTGAGGCGCATCAATATATGAATTTTGAAGGCTGTAGGTGGAAGCACTTTCATCATAAGTCTATGATAAAGTTTTCTATAAGAGATTTAAGTGACCTTGACCTATGACCTAGTGACCTAAATAAAGGTGGGGTGTATATATAAAGCTAATAAGGTTGCATCAGCATATGAAGTTTGAATGTTGTATGTTCATTTGTTCAAAATTTATTTCATGAAAATAAATCGGGCGGACAAACGGACAAAAAATCGGGACGGACTTAACATACTGGGACAGGCTATATAGCCCCCCAAACAGACTTTGTGGCGGTATAATAATGTGTGTGTGTGTGAGGGGGGCAACACTAGCATTGTGATAGTTTTTTTACATATATAAAGTGGACATTGAATGACCACAATATATATAAGACAAAGGATTCAGGTTTCTGAAATGATTTTGGATGAAAGCCAAATAATATCATTGAATGTATTGAAAAGCATTAAAAGTTCATTTGTATGCATATGTGCCCACATACACTTACTGTAGGCCTCTGCAAAGCAAAGATGGTATCAATGATTTCCCAAAATGGTCAGTAAAAACGCAAATTTCTCCACAATAAATAGTTTTCTGGAGAAATCTGCTGAGAGGTTATGGCAGACATGTGAAAGTTTGTATGAATCCTTTAATAATGGTAGTGGCTTGCAAATAAAAGCAGTTTTTTCTCCCCTAAATGCCTGAACATGGCCCGTTTTGCCCGATCTTCGGCTTCAGGGAGCCACATTTTGCGCATTTTGTAAAGAAAATTTGTCAGGATTTTTTCTACATGTAGGCCAATACCTTTGTTATCAATGTTAATACACAGTTGTTTCAAATTGGACTTTGAAAAATTTAATTTTTTCAATTTACTTACCCTATGTAAGTTCATGCCAAAATGCACAGCACTGTCCCCTATGGTATTACACGACCCGCAAGGTATCGGGTTTCCTGGGGTGATGGTTTACTGTAAAGATGGTGTAGTTTTTCGGCAAATTAAGTTGCACTCCTTCTTTCTATTATAGCATATATACAAAACAAAACACGGGATTCCCTCCTGTGCAAAATACAACGTCGTTTAGTTTAGCGCATAACAATTTCGCCATTAGGCCGTTAACAAATACAATATAAAAAAGGTACTGCATATTTACGTACTAATTTGCGTACGTAATTGTTTATTCGGAAAATGACGGCAAGTTCACGTGAGCAGGTTATTCAATAAGAAGTTTCTGTGTAATTGAAACAAACAATCTGTCACGTTACATATACTTGTTCTTATTAAATATATACCAACATTATTTTCCTTTCAGAAAAATCGAGTCTTCTTGTATTTAGGGAAGGAAAAACAATCCTGTCAATATTTATTACAACAGAATGAGAGGTAGATGGCCTATCATCATAATTAAGCAATATTACGATTAGAAAATGGTTCGCATACACACCCAACAACAACACCGAAACCAACAACCAAACAACAGTCAGCACTATAAACCGCAAGAACAAAAAATAACAACTACATGATCCGTTGAATACTGTGTTATATATGTTCATTCTTTCAATCGTAAATTTGTGTTTGTTCAATGTGTTTATGCAGTCTATCAGGGCAATCAATCAGAAACCATTTCAAAATATTACAGAAACTCGAACGAAATTGTATAATTGTTGGCGAATAAGAACCGATTAAAGCATCTATAACGCTACAAATCAACGAAACTTTCGTAAAGTATTTCGTAAAATAAGATAAAACCTAAACAATCAGTGTTCCTTATAGGAATAGCCACACTTTAAACGCTATATGTGGTATGAGTACATAGATTTGTGTCGATACAAAATGCTCGTTTTTATTTATTTGTGACACAATAAATTCCATTTTAATTTCCCGCGAAAATATATATATTCATACGACACACGAACACTAAAATGGTACCATGTTAGTGTTCATGTGTCGTATGAATAGCTATCGTTTCTGGAAATTAAAATGGAATTAAACATGCAAAACAATAATAACAAAACTATTGCCAAGCAATATAAGTCCCTTACCGGTAAAACTCCACCATTTTCAGAATTTTTAATTTTTATTATATATTTGTTTATATTTGTTGCCATAGCAACTTGAATTCTTGACGTAGGAACAAAATGAAATGACGTGCATAATGACCATATTGCCATCTATCCATGTTTGAAGTTTCATGAAAAAAATGACGAACTTTTAAAGTTATCGCAGGATCCAGAAAAGTGCGACGGACTGACAGACAGACTGACACACAGAGCGCAAACCATAAGTCCCCACCGGTTTCACCGGTATGAACAAAAACGAGCATTTTGTATCTACAAACATCTATTTTACCAGACCACATCAGGCGTTGAAATTTCGGCAAATGCCATAAGGAACACTGATTTGTATTTTTTTAAACTTTATTTCACGAAATATTGTACGAAATGTTCATTGATTTTGAGTAGTAATCATAATGGAGCTTTAAATAAACATAGAAAATATTATATCAGAAGTGGTACACCCAGTTGAATGCCAACTCGAAACTGCCGAGATCTTGCACCATTAAAATTTTCTATAAATTACATCAATACAGAAATTGTCCATGGACACAGTCTACAAAATACGTCTTACAAACTATACATTCAATACTATAGCAAACCCAGGGTTCCGCGATACACCCTTTTTACGTTCAAAATAGCTATAAATACTCTTCTTGTAACATAAGTAACATAATAAAATAAGTTAGAGGGGCCGTGTCAGCGGGCTGTTAGCGAGCACCATACTATTCCCAAAACACAAAATAGTCCTGATGACACGCTTACGAATCAACTATAATATAAGAAAACGTGACGATTGTCGATGTGTTGTCTCTTTTGTTCTGCTGTTGCTTTTGTTTTTGTCTGGTTTACATTCTAATCAACCCTGATTTGCATTAAAATACGAACCGCTGCAGTACCCATGTATACTCACTGCAGTACCCATGTACAGTCACTGCAGTACCCATGTATAGTCACTGTCGTACCCATGTATAGTCACTGCAGTACCCATGTATAGTCAATGCATTACCCATGTACAGTCACTGCAGAACCCATGTATAGTCACTGCAGTACCCATGTATAGTCACTGCAGTACCCATGTATAGTCACTTCAGTACCCATGTATAGTCACTGTAGTACCCATGTATAGTCACTGCAGTACCCATGTATAGTCACTGCAGTACCCATGTATAGTCACTGTCGTACCCATGTATAGTCACTGCAGTACCCATGTATAGTCCTTGTAGTACCCATGTATAGTCACTGCAGTACCCATGTATAGTCACTGCAGTACCCATGTATAGACACTGCTGTACCCATGTATAGTCACTGCAGTACCCATGCATAGTCACTGTAGTACCCATGTATAGTCACTGCAGTACCCATGTATAGTCACTGCAGTACCCATGTATAGTCACTGCAGTACCCATGTATAGTCACTGCAGTACCCATGTATAGTCACTGTAGTACCCATGTATAGTCACTGCAGTACCCATGTATAGTCACTGCAGTACCCATGTATAGTCACTGTAGTACCCATGTATAGTCACTGCAGTACCCATGTATAGTCACTGCAGTACCCATGTATAGTCACTGCAATACCCATGTACAGTAACGATATGAAATCACCTAGTGCATATTCACATTACGTGCGCTCTCAGTGGAAAACAACTCTATTCACATCTATTCACAATTAAAAGAATGACTCGAACAATTGTCTTTTCCGCCCCGCCCCGCCCCCCCCCCCCCTCCCCAGAAAAAAAAAATGCCGTCTCGGCCTTAACATACACAGGCATCTCTTCTCTTCTGCCAGCGTCTAAATGATCTATCAAGAAAACTAGTAGGATCCAAACATGAACACTCATAACCTATTACATACACAGCACAGCACTCAAAATGTGAGACCATGTGTATAACATATAACTAATTGATTGTAATGTTTGGACAACGATAGTGATACTTCTACTACTACTAATAATAATAATACTTTTTGACGTTAATTTGCAATTGTTTTGTTGAGTAACATAAATAAAATGTAGTCAGTTTATTTTAAAAAAAACTACCTTAGACAAAGAATATCGATGGGCTATACCAGGAATGAGTGATGATTTTTATCTGCATTTCAAAATATTTAACACATATCCACCTTACTTAATACCTACCATTAACATATTCAATAACATAAGAATGGAACTTCCGATACTTATCTTTCAAAGACAATTTTGTAACATTAATCCATGTATACACGGCCTAACGCCAACTTGATAGGCATTATATATTATATAGGCAGTTATAACCTTATAATGAAAAACTAATCTAGATGTAAGTGAATGTTCCACTTCAATGACAACATATTATGGGTCCACAGCATGAAGTTAATAATACGACTACCTGTGACATAATTCGACGGGACGACAATACATACACAAGTCCGATGAAGTGTTCATTGGGATTTTATTCTGCTTATTAACAAGTCCACAAAATATTCTAATTAATAAGATACGTTCAGTATCTTTTAAGATCGTAAACTATCAACGTCCAATAATTAAAATTACAGCGGACGGCAAGACCATACGGGTACGCCGCGATTAACAATTAAATTAAATCCGATGTATATGCTAGCCGAATCTGCACAACACAAAAGCTGACTCTCTTTGTATATATATTTATCTATATTATCTATATAATGTATTATAATATATTTATATATATTATCTATATTTGAATATAGATCACGTAGCTACAGAAAAGCATGTTGATCATGGAAATGGCCTACATTATCGTAACATTGTATTATGAAATGGGTCAACTTTGTTTTTCGACTTTATTTGATTTTCTTTATTAGATCTAGTACTATGACTGCTGTTATGTATGATCTTTGATATACCAATAATGGGGTTTAATTTCATTATGCAAAACCTTCTTACATTTGAAGTCTGTTATACAACAATGTTTTATGATCAATTTCGTTATGTAAAACTGTCTTTATTTTGAAATCTGTTATACAACATTGTTTTACATTTGAAATATTCGTCGCAGATGTTGATCCATTTAAATCAATGTACGACGTTACATGCCAAAATTAACCAACTAAGTCTTTCGTCAGGTACGTCTAATGGAGGAACAGTGTATCGGTGCTTTACACCGGGTTCTTAACAGAACTATGGACGCCTCTAGAATCGGAGCGTTTTCCCGTTGTGTCCTTCTGGGGGCGACCTTTGTACGTTAGGGCGCGGCGTGTTGATCTCGGTTGACGATGTTCGCGGCGTCGCTGGTCACTCTGCGTGGGATGATACCAGATGGATCGCGGCGACTTGTACAAATTTCCATAATAAACGGGACTAGCTAGACATGCTAGCAAGCTAACCGATCTTTGTATACTCGTGTTCTACTCATAATCTACTTCAATAGGTCTGACAATGAGTTTATGAATTTCTTTCAGTTTATAACAAGTTTAAATATATTATGTTTAACATTTTAATTTTTAATTTGGCTGTTTACAATTAAAATAAATGTTCTTTACACGCTCAATAGTATCATACATAAAACGAACGTCTATGAACAAAGTCACTGGAGGTGATTAGCAAGCGCAGATAACCGGTTTGTAATAATGTATTCGAATGAAGGGAGGTAATTGCAAAGGGAAGTGACATAGGTTTGGGAAAGGGATTGTACCAAATAAAAAAAAAGCGTTTTTTAGATTATGTGTACTTGTTGCGCAAATAATAAAATATCATTTATTTTTACTATGTAATGATTTACTTATGACCAATAAAGGAGTTGATTTTAAATACATGTATCATGATACAATATGTTGGTTATATATGGAAAACCCAGCAGTCCTTATAATTTAACGAACGTCACTTGTTGGAACATTAACCCATTTATGCCAAGTAGACTTTCCCATCCTTCTAAATTGGATCAATTTGTTTCCAAAATTAGGGATGTCTAGTATATTTATTTCTATATTTAAAATATTTCTTACAGGAATTCATTTAAGCAAACAGCGCAGACCCTGATGAGTCGTCGCATTATGCGGCGTCTCATCTGGGTCTACGCTGTTTTCCAAGGCCTTTTTTTCTAGACGCTAGGCATAAATGGGTTAATGTCATGTAGTATAAAAGAAGTTTTGATGACAAAATATCAAACATACATTTATTCATGAAAGAAGTTACTATTTTCGCAAACTTAATTACTTATCGTAAGGCCGCCATACACTTAATAACTATTTGGATAAAAGTTAAGGTATTATCTACGGAAGCGAATATGGTACACCCCAAAAATATGGTCATGCCGGATTAGTTTATATCGACTTACTGTGAAATAACATGGTTTGTCGGCATAGTTTTGTAGGTTTCTCCCTCTTAATTTTACTCGCCACAACGACATTAAGTTATAGTCTCGACGTAAATGTTTCCGGCTTTTCCCGAAACAATATTTGGTCGACATGATCTAAGTCGACAAATCAACATACTTTTTGGCGTCATGCTCATGTGAAAATGACTTCCCATCATAGTTTAAGACGACACGATGAGTTATTTTTTACGCCATGACCCTTTTTTCATATCATGCCGTCATAGAATGTTGACATCATCATAGCATCAGGGTGTACAATATACGATTCCATAGTTATCAAATTATGTGCCATAATGAGTTTTAAATATATCTTTAAATAAAATTAATTCAACAAAAAGATCGCCTGATAATTAAGAAATTATTAAATATTTAATAAACCGTTTGTCTGTTGTATTGGAAATTTCCAATATGCATTCTGCAATGTTATAAATGATTGACGTCAGACGATGATGATTCTTCTTTATAGAAACCTACGTGAGAACGGGCGAGAAAGCGCCATAATACTCTCAATCAAGGTGGCATATATTTCTAAATAATATAATGGAAATGTTCCATAAACATGAAAGGTGTTCACAGTTACAATGTGCTTGAGCACGACACGCCAAATGCTATTTGTTAAACTACAAATGAACTATACACATTCTTTGCAAACGTGTTATTTTTTATAAACATCGCGATAAGGTTCGATTCACAGTTGTCCTTTTATTCTGAACAATGCATTCTTGGTTAAATCTGTATGCAAACAAAACTAATCTTCGCGGTTTATTATTAACCCAGTTATGCCTAGTGGACTCTCCCATCCTTCTAAATTGGATCAATTTATTTCCAAAATTAGGGATGTCTCGTATATCTTTTTCTATATTTAGAATATTTCTTACAGAAATTCCTTTAAGCAAACAGTGTAGACCCTGATGAGACGCCGCATGATGCGGCGTCTCATCTGGGTCTACGCTGTTTGCAAAGGCCTTTTTCTAGACACTAGGCATAAATGGGTTAATGATTCACTTCATTACTGAGCCTACTAGTGAATGTCGTGGTTCTTTTGTGGTTCTTTTGTCACCGTCGTGGTAACTATGAATACAATTGTCGTTAGAATCTTGTTGGACACTAAGTACACTAATGTATTGGAGAAGGACTTTTAGTTTCAATCGATTGAACTTACAGACTTGAGTGCTAGAGACGCAATTACACGACTAGTGTTTATATAAGACGACACGCTCGAAGCTGAGAATAGTCCTTCCAATTCTCTCAACAGGTACTGCTGGACGTGGAAGGAGATAATTACATATGACGAGACGACGTTTAATTACTCCTTCAATGCATTATAAGCGTACAAGGACTTCAATTAAAAAGAATTAAGGATTTTTATAATACTTAAAGTGTTGTTTCAACCTTTGAAATGTTTAGCACGTTCTGGATTCTATCCGTGCTGTTGTCGGCAGGTATGTACTTACATGCTTGTTTCGATATTATGGCATGGTATTTCCCGCACTATTTATTTATATTAATAATAATTGATGAGAAATTAGTAATAATTCATAAGTGATCAGAAAACGAATGAGTAAAATCAAGCGATCGTTTAAATAAAATTTTACTTTTAATTATTATTATAAAGTATAATATTATTCGTTTATAATCAGCAAATATCTAGTTTGGCTCTGATTTTTACAACTTTTTATTAAAACAAGTTCATTTATTAAAACTGTTAATTAAATACATGCGTTTTTTATGTTATATTTATTGGAAACAGGTGGTAAAAAAAAATCATTTTCAGGATTGTCTAATACAGTGACGAGTTCCTACGGCGAAAATACGATAAAAGACAGTTTTATCCAAGTAATCATCCAAATTTTGCTTGCCAAATAAAACCCACGCGTTTCCTTCGTTTATTTGCTGAAATAATATCGTTGATTGTTAAAGTGACAGTTCGCGGAATAGATCGTTGTTTTGCATATAAATTGTATAGCGAGAATTAAACTTTAAATTAATTCATTGAAATATATTTTGTATCGAGATTGACATCGAAAACCTGGTCGAAATCGGTTTTGAATCGAAAAATAATATATAAATTATCATAAATACTTGCAAAAGGCGAAAATCATTGCAGCGTCGCGAGTCATGCAAATTATATCTATATTTAGCTTTCGCTAAACATTATAAGCACAAGGAAGATAAATACATAGATTTAGCAAAAACGTAGCGTTGCAACTCAGTTTCCGTCCGTAACAGATGTATTTGCATTTGTTCTAACCTTCTCTCCGCTAAATTCGCCCGTATTCGCATTTTTGTTTGTTTATGTTTGAATTACCGTGTCGAATCATGACTATTAATTAGGTCGTTTTCGTACTTTACCGTACTCGACCTCTAAAATAAAAATCGTTATATTGTCTGTTTTCAACAGGTTTCAACCGGATTTTCAGTGATATCCTCAATAAAACCACGTTTTCTTCCAATTAAGCCCATAAATTAAGCTATGACCGGGGACTTTAAGCTAGCCGAAACCTTAATCTGGCTTCGTATCACGTAATTTAACGCATGCATTATTGATACATTGTATTTTTACGAATAGCTGTATATGTTTAAGTATGCAATAAATTTTCAGTTTACATTTACATGTATACATCATTAAAAACATATTATTTTAGCCTAAGCAATCCAACTGCTAAAACGCATATTTTAATATAAAATATGACAATATACTTGCAACAGTGCACCAGATACTTTATCCAGTTTACAATTGGCTGAATAGATTGTGGATTTGAATATGTCGCAAATTTGTGGTGCTTCAAGCGTTAAGTGCCACGAGTCAGAATATATGGATGCGGTATTAGCAGCATGTAAATTGCATGGTTAGTGTAAAATAGTGTTTAAATAATAAGTATACGTTTATATAGTGAGACTTTGATAACCTGAACAGCGTACATTACGGTCAGTGAGTAGTTCCCGTTTGTATGCGAGCAAATGAAATATAATTACATGCTTTTAAGTGAAATTCAAAAATGTGTATTATTTCAAGAGAAAAGTCTTATATTGTATATGTTTTATTGCGTGAAAATATAAGACAAATCGCAATATCTTTTTCCTTAACGTGTCAGCTAGTTTGCGTCACAAATGAAACTGCGTGCAGAATATTCACAAACATTCTAAACCATCAATTAAATAAATCAACACACCTAATATTTCGCTACAAGTTAAAATTGACAAATTAAGTTTTAACATCATACACTTTAATAAAACCCTATTAATATCAAATCCGTATTTATACTTTAAAGAAACATATTGCTTGTCTAAGTTGAGAAAAGCTTTTGAGCATTATCTGATTTCATTAACACTGATAAACACTGACAGTCTGACGTTGTAGATTGGTAGTTAGGCTCCTTACTTAAACAGTGCATCATAACGGTCCACGGAATTGCTTTTTTACGTTGACATTAAGATGTGCGCATTTGCCTTCTATAGGGATGCAATGTTTAGTCGTAGAAACCGTCGTGTTTAAGAAACTTTTAACCTTTCAATGTGTATCTTAAACAAAGAATACATTGAAATCGAGAAACTCACGTTTTGTATTATAACCAATTGACCACTAGCTTTTATACTTATTTTGTTGAACACAAGTATTTATTTTATGCTTTCCGGTGGTTTATAGAGGAATATCAATGAATTAAAACAGATAATTTCACAGTTTCAAACAGTAAAAATTAACAGTGAAAATTATCGATTTTAATTTTCACTGTTTACTGTGAAATCAGGTCATTTTTTGACGAAATGACGTCATTATCAAAACCAAGTCAAATATTTTATTGCATAAACATTACACAATGTTACAGCACAATAAATAATAGTGACATGGAAAAGTACAAAGTCAACAGAACATACACCAAAGTAGTTAGCATCACATATCTAGCAATAATGGCAAAAGTGAAGTATTGTACATAAAGTATTCGTAAATGAAAAGTGAGGTTGATTCATACTAGTTGAAAATAAGTATATAAATGGTGTCTCTATAATTAATCAGTTCCTATTCTTAATTTCTCGGCATTATATATAAATTTGGCAATATTATATATGCTGGTACTACATGATGATTTCAGAAGCAATTCGAATTTATTAAGGGTAGGCCAGTGACAGTAATAAGGTTTAAAATATTTAATTCTGAGCTCCTTATACATTGGGTAAACAATTAAAAAATGGTAGTCTGTTTCAATTCATGTTACAGGATCGACAGGTTCGTTCATTCACGGGCATGTTCGTATATCTTCCGGTTTCAATAGCAAGTTTATGCGATGATGTTCTAAATCTAGCCAGAGAAAATCCATATTTCTTTTCATGATTTTTTTGCAAATATGCCTCTAATTTGAGTTCTTGTTTAACAAGAGAATAATATTTTAGTTTAGAAGATTAATTTACCTCGAGATGCCAGGTTTGGTGATAACTATCTTTAATTCGCCTTTTAACAGTTTCAATGGTTGTTAAATCTAAATGTTCTGTGTTCCAAATATCACCAAAACCATCAGTTACGCGACATTCCCTTATATTTGATACCCAAATATTTTTGTCATTAGTTCTGTTCCTTAGCGTATCTGTTATACACCTTTTTTACAATGTGATCGTTCGGCATATTTATCAGTTTATACTAATATTTTAGCGCATTAATTTGACGACATACATGAAAAGGGATCCTACTGGGTTTTCCGTACAGTGCGGATAAGTTTGCGAAATTCTTTAGTGCAACTCTTTTACAATGTATATAAACTGTGAAAAAAGAAAATTTGTTGGATTCGGTGGAATATCGTGAAAATATTGTTTTCTATGATCACTCGTGAATTAAAATCGATAATCCACCGAATCCAACAAATATTTTCTCTATATATATCGTCGAGTATCCCAACATCGTGGGAGTTCTAACATCGTGGTATCCATTATTCTCATGACCTCTCGTCGCGTGCGTTATTTTTCCGCGTGCGACTTATGTCAAAATTGACAGCGGTTTGTTTACACAGCGTCCGATAAGAAATTCAACGAAAATGCGATTCAAACAGGTAAATAAGAATAAATGTATTACCACCTTTCTTAAAAAAATGATATTTTACTATTCTATGTTCATAGCACGTGAAAAATGACCGATATAACGCCCCAAAGTGTTTCCCCAATTGTTTTCGTTTACAGAGCAGACGACGTGACCTTTCCAGGGCCGCGTATGCAAATGAGTATTTAAATTTTAGGCCAAGCAATTTTTATTTTTCGGTTAAAGTGACTTGATATTTAAGCTGTTTTCTACATTTTATCAATGGTCTGTAATAAAATAGCACTGATTTAAATGGGTTAAAGAGTCTAATTAAGAGTCTCAAAATCAACGAAAATTTCGTAAAGTATTTCGTCAAATAAAGTTAACACCTAAACAATCAGTGTTCCTTATAGCAAAAGCCACAATTTCAACGCTAGATGTGGTATGATTACTAGATTTTTGTGATACAAAATGCTCGTTTTTATTTATGTGTGACCACAATAAATTCCATGTTAATTTCCTGCGATTATATCTATTGATACGACACATGAACACTAAAATGGTACCATGTTCAAACCATAATTAAAAACGAGCATTTTGTATCCACAAACAACTAGTCTACCAGACCACATCTGGCGTTGAAATTTCGACAATGACCACAAGGAACAATGATTTTTTATTGTTCAGCTTTATTTTACGAAATATTGTACGTAATTTTCGTTGATTTTGAGTAGTAATGTTACTTTTTGTAAACGCAGCTAATTATATTATGTAAGGATTGGGGATCCCTTTTACTGCATCCGGCCATTGCTGGTTCCGAGGAATAAGTTCTGTTTTAATGAGACATACGTAGATAGTGTTTTTGTTATTTTCAGTGTTCAAAAGTTAGAACTTGTTAATCCCACATAAAAAATTCTCAGGTAAATGAAAGTTAATTAGTTACAGTAAACAATTGTTTTGATTGGCCTAATGCAAAAAAATAACATTTTGAAACCGGAAGTTGATCAATTTTAACCTGGAAGGTTTACCACGAACTTAGGATACACAGGGACCGAGACGCTGAGCAATGGGTATGCAATGAAAAGGTAGATTGTGTAATATTTAGCTGCATGTTTTTTGTTTTATCTACCGTAGTAACATTAACCGATAACCGATGTAAAATGTAAGTGTTGAACCGCCAAGATCTCTTGACAGTTTACGTCGCGCGAGACCGACTTTCGTTATTACCACAATGTAAGGCTACTCGAGGATAATACAATTCAATGTTTTTTTTTTAAACTGGGATTCGCTCAAAATTGCAACGTAACGCTATTACATGCGTTTTTTGTGATACCATTTTTTTTCATCAAAAAGTGTCATTCTATTTAAACTTTGTCTCATTTCATTTTCTTATTACTAGTACTGCATGGTTGCCAACGGATATAAGAAAAGACACAACTGATACATTAGCTATCAAGAAATATATTTCCAAGTTAACCATGACAATGGCATGCGAAGAAAAAAACAGATACTGGCAGTGACATTATTGAACTTTTTTTGACAAATTGTAAAGGGTAAAGACACTCTACATAAGAATAAGGGATTAAATAAATCAAGTTCCTTCTTTTTCGTCACTTTACACCGTTGGTATTTCAACTTTACAAGTTTGTATCGCTGAAAACTATTCAAACTTTGTATTGTAATGAATAATGAATATGCTGTACAACGGAAACAATAAACGTTCGTGTCGAGTTCTGTCGAAACTCCACCAATTATTGTCACAAGATCGTTATTATTGGATCAACTAAAAAAATATAACATTGGGAATGGTAAACACTTTAAGAAAAACAAGTTTTGCGCACTCACCTACCATATTTTGTTCGGCGATATTCGTGGAAAGAGATGACTTTTTGATAACTTACAAACGGACAACGTTTAGTCAAACTAACTGTTGTTATCTTGTTCGGCCTGCTTGTGATCTTAAATTATTGTGCTTTCGATTATATTGAATATGTGTATTTCGTATATGCATCTTATTTAAGGAGATGGGTATTTTACATCCTGAATTTCAGCTTCTTAATGAGATTTATGAGTACGACGTTATAGATTTTTTACTGTTATTATAGGATTTATTTAGCTGATATTTATGATTAATTAATTAATCGTGACTAAGAAAGGTATTATCCTGTTGATATGTGGAAGAGTAAATTATTGAGTTATTAAACTGTAATCAAATCGATGTAAGGTTCAAAGTGCATATAGACCGGTTAACCTCAAGTGAATTTTTACATTGACAGTTCGAACGAGGTGACCCGAGCTTTAATTATTTTGTATTGTTGTAGTGTATGTTTGAGTTTATGGGTCACTTGCCTTAAATATAAAGGCTAGCGGATGTTGCACAGACTTTTTTCTCCGTATAATATATCTCAGGATTCATTTTTTTGAGACAATACCCGACATGTAACAAAAGTTTGCGCAATATAAACCTCGTACTAAAACCAATAGTCGAAACATGAAGTACTTGTATCGGGAAGCTTAGTACCATAAACTCATGAATCTATTCCATCAGTTATCAGTATTCAAAGTGTCACAGTCTAGTTAGAAAAAGATGTGCATTAAAAATGGTATAGTTTCGAACAAAATGTTGTCGCATAATTGATGTATTTCATGTCGCATAATTGGTGTATTTCATGTATATTCCTTGTTCGGTGTAACTGAATACATAATATCTGTCTTCATGAAGAAATGCATAAATGGGCATCATATGTCGTCGTCAAATTAGACGAAAAAATGCACCAAGTTATTGCCCATGGCTGGGTTCACTAATTAGTTATGTCTATGGTAAGCACATGCGCACTGTTAATTTGTGTATATTTTCATGTTAAATGACAGGTGAACTTTCATATATGCAGTTAAACAAACGTGGTCTCGCTTAATTATTGGCATATATATGCACAAGATGTGTGAGTCACACATAAAGCCATCCCGTATCAGGTAATTCAACTCATGTTAAAGTCAATCATCCAGACAGCCGTCACCCAATTTATTTGTCCATTATTGTATAAATTGGCATCTGCGTTGTATGAAGGACAGTCTTACTTAAACGGCCCGAACATACAAGTCGCATTATTGCTGGCTTTCGCGGGATGGGCCCATTGCGGGCTTCGCATGTATCTTGTATTTGACAAACATTTTGGAAACGTTGTGTTGTGTTAATAAGCAGAAATAAAACGCAAAGAAATCAGAAATGAACTTTGTTGGTTACTGTGTCTTTTCCATGAACAATACGCAATTACGCTACACAGTACATTTTATTTGTTGGTTACTGTGTCTTTTCCATGAACAATACGCAATTACGCTACACAGTACATTTTATGGTGCCGTGACCAGGATACGACCGAAGTACGATCACAAGTGCGATCACGTGCCGAAAAAATGAAAACATCACAACCACAACGCGACAAGAATTCAGGTCAGTTGTTTAAAAAAATTATGGCAAACTTGGAAAGGGAATTTCAAAATTTATAAAGTAGAACATTAAAGTAAAAGGCGTCATGACAACGAAATTTTTAAGAATTGTTTTAAAGAATTTAATGTAGTTAGATGTTAAAAATAATAGTGTTGATTATGTACGAACAAATTTTACAAATATCAAAATCATGCCAATTTTGCATTTATCGGCACATTTTTATAAAAAGCGGTGAATTGAGAATAAAAAGAGATATTTGAGTTTTACATTATTTTAATGAGTTATGGAAATCATTAAATTAAAGGTGTACACACAGAGAGTATTTAAAGAATTTTTATATATTTTTGGTATTGTTAGAATATAGGATTATGTACGGACTTATGGTTTTTTTGCTTACCAATACATTTTAAATTGTTAGAATGTTTGTAAATTTTCATTAAATTAAAATGTACGAGAAAAATAAGAGTATTCAAAACAGTTTTGTTTATTATTTTAATTAAGAAAATGTGTGGATGATTTTATTTATTAATATAATAGAAAAACTCGAAGAAGGAACAAATATAAAAAATATTCAAAGAATTTACCTAGTATTTTACATTGGCAGAATTAAGAATTTAGGAATTTAGATTATTTAAGACAGTTTTGATCATTATTTAATAAAGAAAATAAGGCGGGTTTTGTTTATTAGAATGATAAAGAAAATTAAAGAGGACGAATAAATAAAATTATTGGAAAATTTAAAAATAGTTTTCCGAATTGTAAAAGAAAGAAAATATGAAATAAGAAAAATAATGTTGATTGCGAATATGAATAGGGCAGACACACAAAAAAAAATATTATGTAAATATGTATATACGTCATTGTGTTGATGCAAATATATGTAGGATATCGGTAATATTGAAGGTCTTGAGTAATTGTAAGTAAGAATTTAATGCGATCTGACGTGTATAGCGCAATGAAAATATAACGATATGTACGCATTAAATTTCTAATATAATTGTTTAAGGGTTACAATTATATTTTATGAGCACGGCTGACTGATCAGCGTTCGGACATACCGAGCCCGAGGTTCTGATAACCTTAGCGTCCTCATGAGTAAGAGAATTTATCCCTGTGCCATCGAAGCAAATTACGCTATGGACAGAAGATGCGATGTCGCATAAGAATTATTTGAGTAGTTCGATTAGGAGCAAAGACCTGAATTTTGAAGTATACCGATACGCGTTCTTATATTATGAATGCATATATATAAAAGTCTGCCTTGTCATATTTGCGCATTTTTACACGTGCACAGGTCAAACATGTCAATAAATCTATGCCCAACGGCAAAACTATAGTGATAAAGATGAGGTTTATGAAACCATGATATGAACAGGTACGTCTATCATTACCCATTACTCTAGGTCAATAAAGTGGCGCGCGCCTGTCAAACATTTACTGGCCGCACGTGCGTAAAATGATTATGCCTAAGGAGGTACACAAGTCATATTAAGTAAATGGCTTGTCAGATGTCAAACTGTCATGTACTTATCCGAAGTTTGTTTTGAGGAATTGACTAATATTTTTTCGTTGTAAAGAATTTATTTTTTTGCAAAAGATATCACAGTAAGTTGTCATGACGATATTTAACAATAACTAAGGGGATATTTATAAATGTTTGCCATGATTTTGAACAACTGATACTTGTATCACCACGACGCAGATAAAAATATCGAGATTTGAAGACAACGCCGAAGAAGAGCGACTTCGCGAGACAACGCCTTCCACAACGAATAGAAGAAACAAACAACATAATTAGAATGGAACATCACGGCGTTTACTCTCAAAGTGAATACCTGGTTCTATCGCTAAAAGAAGACCAACGCCAGAAGATTTCGAAGGACAACAAGTGACGCAACACTGGACACAATACTTGTGACGTTAAACACTATAGAGTAGATGCAGCCGTTCAACTGTTTGACGTGTGTAGATAACGCATTTGGAATGATACTTCCGAGGCCTAAGACATCAAGGAGAACACTGCTATAGTTAATACCTCGTGAGCATTATGGCCAATAGAAGATCTTAATGTCCCAAGAGAAATGAAGACGCTGGAACCAAGAACAAAAGTACAATCAACAACAACAGAAACAACAATGCGATCACAAAGGTTTTAACATACGTCACAATTGATAAGCAACGCGGTACGCATCAACACCATATCCAGAGACAATATCACGATGGATTCAACAACAGAAACAACGACGTGATGACGGCTGGTTCAGCGACAAAAACAACAGAAACCACGATGACATATCCAGCCTCGATGTGAACCTTGATACGCATATGAGTGCAATCGACCACGTGCGATTTGCCTACACAGCTTGGCGATAGATAGAGCTTCTTCACGACAGCAATGGTAGATAACATCACCCATGAATCAACATAGACAGAAAACAACAACCCAAGACATCTACTTGACAGCAACAGGTACATATTCAACCCGGGCAATACCTTCTTCGAATGGACAGCACAGGAGGTCACTAGTCAAACAACGCCTGTAGTGTTACGTGGACAATCGATCAACGTCATTTAACATTGATACATGATATTGTAAGACACTTGTCATTCAGGATTTGATCTTTCTAAAGATTTTAAATCATAAAATATAAAATCTTTCTTTAATGAAAATGAGGTGTGTCGCATAATTGATGTATTTCATGTCGCATAATTGGTGTATTTCATGTATATTCCTTGTTCGGTGTAACTGAATACATAATATCTGTCTTCATGAAGAAATGCATAAATGGGCATCATATGTCGTCGTCAAATTAGACGAAAAAATGCACCAAGTTATTGCCCATGGCTGGGTTCACTAATTAGTTATGTCTATGGTAAGCACATGCGCACTGTTAATTTGTGTATATTTTCATGTTAAATGACAGGTGAACTTTCATATATGCAGTTAAACAAACGTGGTCTCGCTTAATTATTGGCATATATATGCACAAGATGTGTGAGTCACACATAAAGCCATCCCGTATCAGGTAATTCAACTCATGTTAAAGTCAATCATCCAGACAGCCGTCACCCAATTTATTTGTCCATTATTGTATAAATTGGCATCTGCGTTGTATGAAGGACAGTCTTACTTAAACGGCCGAACATACAAGTCGCATTATTGCTGGCTTTCGCGGGATGGGCCCATTGCGGGCTTCGCATGTATCTTGTATTTGACAAACATTTTGGAAACGTTGTGTTGTGTTAATAAGCAGAAATAAAACGCAAAGAAATCAGAAATGAACTTTGTTGGTTACTGTGTCTTTTCCATGAACAATACGCAATTACGCTACAATGTATACATCATATTAAATAACGGAAATATTACATGCGAGTAAGAAAAAGATTAAACTTATTTATTTATTTAAGGAAAACAACAATTTATAAAATAAGAAAGCGTGTGAAACGCTTTTCAACGATACTTGGAAAGATAATATATTACTATTATAGTGTTTGAAATCCACTGCTTATATCTATACACTGAATCCTTTATGAGGAACGTGTGAAGCATTCGTCAAAGAAGTATCGGTTTCGAATATCAGGGAATGAAATAAACATATTCACATTTGTTCTAGTTATACAAATTATATAGGTTTGAATTACATAGTATGTATTTGTAACCAAATACATTTTTAACAATTCAAAAGGGGTGTATAAATACAGGTTTGTATACCCCTTTTTGTACCACAATCAATTTGTTGGCCTTCAAAAAAGTTTGGAAGAAAAACGATATCATACTTGAACAACTTTGCTCAAAAATTAAATTTACATAATCATTGAACGCGTCCTCGCCTAAGTTGACGCTATATTGCATGCAGGCACTACACATGGTTTATTCTCGAGAAACCCTAACATATTGCTGCTCGAATGAGAAAAAAAGCAATTTTCTGGAATAAAACAAGATCTAGGTATATTGTGTTCGAACGGTCATTTCAACATAACCTGTTATACGAGTATCTCAAATCTTTAGACAGTTTATACTTAATTAAAATGGGATAGGATTTCTGTTGGGCAATGATCAAAATTGGAATCAGATGATCAGAATCAAGCTCATGAACATGTAAGATGGATGCGAGGTATTTCGTTTGCATCACAATGCTAGTCAGATTTCCAAAGGATTCCAATCCCAGTGCTTTCTCGACGTTAATTAAATATTGATTAGTGTTAACATTGAAACAATTACGTCTTAAGCATCATCATTAAGTAGAGTTTATTGATCTTTCTTTGATTGGCGTTCTTATAAGGAAGAGCTTTGTTAAAAGGCTGAACAGGATAAAACGAATTGTTTCAGTGAAAACAATATGTAGTCTGCATACTATGAAGCAGAACATTTTTCAGGTGCAAATGTTGTTATTTAAGTTTGTTTTACACGAGATTTTTAATATATTTAAATGTAAATGTTTTTAATATTTTTTGTGCAACACCAGTTTTATTTTCACCTATGGGTCATACAATCATAACATCCGGAAGAGCGGTTAGCAGTAGAAATGAATTAAATAACATGCCAGGAAGACTCAAGATCGCTTACCGGACTTGATGTCCAATCATATCGCATTATTTTGATCCCTTTAACTATAATAAAGTAAAGCGATACATTAAGAACTAAATTATTAAATTGAAAATATTTGGAAATGATCACACACATCTACAAATCAAATGGAAATAAAACACTGTCAGCCCGAAATTTATAAAGTAAAATATCTGCAAATCTTCCTGCGTATGAGTATTTAAAAACTCAATACATTTAATGTGTCAAAATATTACTGTACTGAGCTTGTTACGTGTACTTTAGCATGCGTTGATTATGTGCTTAAGTGATTCGACGCAAAACCACATTTTAAAAGTAAACTAAGTACAAAATATCTCTCAATTATATAACCATTCCGACAATTATACAAAGCAAACCTTATCGAAAGCGGTCAAATCATAACGATATATTAAAAAGTAAATAAAAAATATGGCTATAGTATGGCGAAACTTAAGTGAGATTCCGCTCGCACCAAGCGCTTGCGCATACACAAATAATTCAAGGCATTTCTGACAAAATAAATAGTTTTAAGTGTCGTTTTAAAATGTATTGAATTTTTTTTGTTGGAATGTGACTTAAAAAGATAGTTTTCTATACCAAGGAATACTTCAGTAATGTATCTTTTCAGAGGTACCTACAAAGGCACTTAACGAAATGTTCCTTTTGAACCATGCTCTCTATCGGTCCACCAATAGCGACCATATGTATTACGCACAATTCATTTATGTTTCTTTATCAAACGCCATTTTAAGATGTTAGGTAAGTTGGCCTGTTCTGCATTTCTGCCCATGCGTTTTTCTTTCTATTTACACGAAACTTTACTTAGCTAGAATGCTTATTGTACGCCGATTGATTGTAAATCATGATCGCATTATCGCATGAAACATAATCTACAAAATGCTCTCTACACGGCAGTTTGGTAACGATCATATGCACTTATAAAGTGTCATACTATCAAACTGTCCAATTTTCCATTTCTAGTTCAACGAGCCAAGTTTAAACACAATCACGCACAAAAGCTGAATTCACAATTTGAACATAAAGTGTATGATCATATATCATGGCATAACAATCATAGATGGCGTCAATCCACCGAACTGAAATATTCGTTTTTAATGATGTGTTGTCGCACATATATAAAATATGTTTCAGTATAACATTTATATATCAAATAGTTATCTAAATATTGTACACCATATACACAACCCGTGTTGAAAATTTCAAGGTTTGCCTCACAGTTTTCTGGGAAACAAAAAAGTGCGAAAAAACAGTTGAAAATCTTTGGCGTGTGAAAGCTCGTTTCGATTAAAGACAGTCGTATCTACGATGAAATAAGGGTAAATAAGTGACCAGGCATGTACAAAACAGCTGTAATCTTATTTTAAAATACAAACCCAACAAAAAAATGTTGGATTATTTCATTATTAGGTTTCTTTCACACCTTGGTACATATGTTTTTAAAATGACTTGTTCAGAGATTTTTGTATTTGTAAACAAATATCGTTATATTGAATGAAAATTGAAATACGTTTAATAGTTGAAAGTAATTAGAATAAGCAGACAAACAGAAAAAAAGACCTACATTCCTGCCATTTGTTACCCAGGAACCTTTTCACTCTACCACTAAACAAGCAGACTTTTGTTTCAAATGTAATTCAGACCTTTCGTGCGAAAACATCGACGAAAAGCGGAATCAATCGTTTCCGATTTTAGTTTGATATATAATTGTCAATCTATGAAAACATTTTCTAAACATCTTTCTTATTAATAAAACAGCTGTGATATTTCTTTAAAATACAGGACCCAAGATGTATTATTTCATAATTAGGGTTCCTTTACATCTTGGTACATATGTGTTAAAATGACTTGTTTACATTTTTGTTGTATTGGTGAAAAATAACGTCTTATGAATTTACTAAAAAAATGACAAACTTTTAATAGTGACATGCATTTATAATAATGGGAAAATACAAAAAAAAAACGTTCCCGACATGGAATACGAATTTGGGACCTCTAGACGCTTATTTATCGCGCCACTACTAAAACAGCAATCTTTCGAGTTCGATACAAATTGTCGTTTGACATTATTTTTAACATGTTTCTTAGTTGCGCATGTTACTTTTCGTGTTTGAATTACCAAATGAATATATACCTTTTTGTAACATACCTGTATTTGGCTATTGTCTTTTTGTGAATAAATCCCTTCAATATTGAAAATTTCTTGTACAGCTCTTGTGAATCATTTTGTTAGATATATTTTATTGTCTTGGTATCGGATTTCTTACTGCGACTTAATATTTCTGATATTAAATGTCATCTTCGTTAATTTGTCAATACGATAGCTTCTAGCACAGTCTTTATTAAATATTTAAACATAAAATCTTGCAAAGACAAGATTCCAATTCGTTCGGATGTTATGCTATTTCAATCTCCGTTACAGTGTTTCATCATTAAACAAATCGCTTCACATGGCTATTATTGTTAAGCTTTCCTATCCTTACAAAGTGAACCGTTAATATGCAATTAACTAGTACATACCTGTTCCATGATTTGATGTTTTATTGATAGTAAGTGATTGTTTCCGAACAGCTTGGCTGACTTATTTCCTCTTTTGAACTCGAAAATAGTAATAAACATATAACAATATTAACACAAAACATTATTTATATTCACCGGTAAAACGCCTACAGAAGGGATAAGTGAGTGTTCGACACTCTATCATATAATATCTAACATGTATTTAGTAACAGATAAGTGAGTGTTCGACACTCTATCATATAATATCTAACATGTATTTAGTAACAGATAAGTGAGTGTTCGACACTCTATCATATAATATCTAACATTTATTTAGTAACAGATAAGTGAGTGTTCGACACTCTATCATATAATATCTAAAATGTATTTAGTAACAGATAAGTGAGTGTTCGACACTCTATCATATAATATCTAACATGTATTTAGTAACAGATAAGTGAGTGTTCGACACTCTATCATATAATATCTAACATGTATTTAGTAACAGATAAGTGAGTGTTCGACACTCTATCATATAATATCTAACATGTATTTAGTAACAGATAAGTGAGTGTTCGACACTCTATCATATAATATCTAACATGTATTTAGTAACAGATAAGTGAGTGTTCGACACTCTATCATATAATATCTAACATGTATTTAGTAACAGATAAGTGAGTGTTCGACACTCTATCATATAATATCTAACATGTATTTAGTAACAGATAAGTGAGTGTTCGACACTCTATCATTTAATATCTAACATGTATTTAGTAACAGATTTGTATAAAACGTTCAAGTAAACATTCTACATTTAACCTATAACTATTTCACAATATTCTGTCCTCTTCATTTTTGTTTTTATTATAAAAAAATGGAATGTATTCGTGTCTCTCAAAATGTTTCACTAAAGTAAGCAAACCCGAAAAGTGGAGGCATTTGCTGAACATTTTCATTAATAAAACGACAATATATATGACAATTTATTTCATTGAAACTTGAGTTTCTCAATTTCAAAGTGACAGTACAATGTAAAACCACACATGGTATTAAATCGTGGGACATGGCCATGTTCCGCATTCGATATTAAGGCTGTTGAACAGTTATACGACATTGATTTCCTGTTCTCTTGTAACATATTTTGTAATAGCATGGTATTCTGCATGTAACACTAATGTTTAATCCATTTATGCCCAGTGGACTCTCCCATCCATCTAAATTGGATCAATTTATTTCGAAAATTAGGGGTGTCAAGTATATTTATTTCTATATTTAGAATATTCCATAAAGAAATTCATTTAAGCAAACAGCGTAGACCCAGATGAGACGCTGCATTATGCGGCGTCCATCTGGGTCTGCGCTGTTTGCAATGTCCTTTCTTCAGGACGCTAGGCATAAATGGGTTAAGAAACATTTCCGGAGCATCTAATAATTATCAGGCATTACAAGTTGCCATCTCTAAATATTATTTTCATAAATGTTTGTGTATACCATTTATTTACCAAATTAACTCTGATGAGCAAACCTTTTGATCAAACAAGACTTATTTGGTACATGTTTACGCAAAAATTGGTTTATATATACATGTATGATAGGAAATATGGTGAAGCAATCGGAATAAACAAAATATACAGAAAAGCACCGACGTATTATATCCGCTAAGAAAACTAGAATCACTCTCTAATTATAAGTCATTAAAAAAGAATCCATCCACAAACCAAAAATGCAAAAGCAAAATATAAATTTTGAAAGACTTTTTGTTAAATATATCATTGATTGAAAGAAGATGGATAATTTATGTTCACTGTTAACATGTTACATTCAAGATTATAGGCACGGATACTAACCTTTGACACAAACGAATATACCATAAGCGTGTTGCAATTGAGACACTAAGATGTTGCATAAACAAATGAAACATCATATTTTCATACACACTTACACACGTATCAATAACCGCTAACAAAAGTGATATTGGTGGTGAATCATTTGTAAACGACAGCGATCGCAGCTAACATAATTCATTTTTCTCAGTTCATCGTGTTCAGTTAAGCAATGATCTTCAGAATAGCCTAGCTTTCATGGAACATGGTTAACTAGTGCAAACATAAGTTTGAATATGTGAAACTGATGGACAGTTCATAATTAAAGTCCCTATCACGCTCACCAATACATACGGCTACTGTATTATGCTATATAAAAACATTCGACAACAAGTAGTACCATACGATGATTAATTACAATAGGAAGACCCTAAAAACAAGTAACATTGATGTAAAAACGTTATATTACAAGCATTCGGCAAGTCTTAAGCATCTAAATATCTAAATATCGTTCCACGATGTAATCTACTTTCGCTTTCGAGTCAGGATCGGATTCATTCGGTTTGCGTTCATTTGCATAATTTATACAAGCCATTTTCGCATGCGCTAAGTTCCAGTTACCCAGAATTCATTTTGATTTCACAGAATGATTATTCATGAGACCTACGTCATGCTTCCGACGCTTACCGTATCCAATCTCGTGTTCGCCCGTAAATGTTCGGATATTTCACGGGAGATATAAATGGAATTATTTGTGGCCACAAAAAAAAAAACGAGCATTTTGTATCTCATTTAATCAATTCTACGAGACAACATCTAACGTTGAAATTTTGCATTTTGCTAAAAGGAACATTGATTTTTTTATGGGTTAGCTTTATTTAACGAAATATTCGATATTTTTGAGCGTGATTGTTACTTGAACTCACGGTGGAACAAACATTATGTTAACATGGTACCTGCACATATTGAGAACGAATTGCTTACCTAAAATTCGGAATCCAAAAAACGTTCTTCATAATATAAAATACTGAGGAAATTAATTCGGTGATAAATTGACTTGTTCACACCTGTTTGAACATTTCATTTATTTAATGTATATTTAAGGACAACACGTTTGTATTTGAAATTCGTGAAAAACACAGAAAAACTTTACATTGAATTAAGCCACTGTAGCTTTTAAAATGAAACTGTTGTGTATGTCTTCACTCTCGTGTATTCATTTTGACGATTTTTTGTAATTTAACGTAAAGACTCTGCAAATATTCGTAGTGACGGTAATTAAAGAAACGACTTGCACTTACATGTAATTCATAACAGTTCAACGAGCTTTAAGAGATTGACCGCCATGGATCGTTGGTCATTGTCGTGTGTGTTATTTGCTGCCTGCACAGGCAATGTGAACAAGATTGTGTAAGAAAAATAAGCAATCTTCTTACAAATATTTATAAATGGAATGCTAAAAGTCATTTGTCCAAATTTAACTCGAATTATATCGCTTTTACGTCACTGATTACAACTTGTACAACTTCTCCCAGAAAAAGACATCGGTAAAATCTGTATTGTAATACAATCATGCCAGGTCTTGATATTATGCACAATAGCCATAAATAGAGCTCATTGTATTTATTTCATTTCCTTCCTTTTTTATTGTGCTTAATAATGCTTCTATTGTGGGTATACACTTATTGAGAAGTCAATAGTAATACAACTAAAATCAGATTGTTCATGTTTAACATGAGTTGAAATGGTGATATATCAATGCTTGTGATTTTTGGAGTCTTAGGTTGAGGTATGGCCAGCCTTCGAACTGTTATAAACCACAATACTTTACATAGGCTTATCCAATTTATTTTCGGTTTGCTTAGTACAATTTTGTATAGATTAATACATTCTGTATAGTCAGATGTTTTTGCGCTTAAATAAAAGACAAGCGAAAGGCTATTTTACTTCATACCCTGGTGTTACTTGAGTTTCAACTTCGTATTTACACCACATGAACATTTGTTATACTCATTCCGATATTAACAACAATTTTAACAAATCATTATTTATTTGACGATTCATTGCAAATTTGTTTGCGTAATTGAGTTTTTGTGGCATACATCAGAATCTGGTTTACTCTGTAAAATGTGTTTTCTGTAGTTAAAAGCATATCGTCTGTATTGAGATTTTCACATCAAATAATATGAGTTACACCTATTAATCAAGCGAATGTTGCGCCTTTTAATGCCCTTTTCCTGTAGTGCATACCCTTAATACAAATTTGCGCGTTGGACTTGCATCAAACACATTTTGCGGCAGAAGAACGTTCGATACTGTTAACGGGACTTTAACCCATTTAAGACTCTCCCATCCTTCTAAATTGGATCAATTTATTAAAAAAATTAGGGATGCCTAGTATATTAATTTCTATATTTAGAATATTTCTTACTTAAATTCTTTTAAGCAAACAGCGCGGACCCTGATGAGACGCCGCATCATGCGGCGTCTCATCTGGGTATACGCTGTTTGCAAAGGCCTTTTTTCTAGACGCTAGGCATAAATGGGTTAACGAGTTCGTTGCAAATAAAGCCATGCAATTTGCGTAAGTAACATATTATCTATGCATGTTGGCGGCAATCTTAACTTCATAATTTCATTAAAGTTCAATGCAAAAGAATATTGCTTCTACCCAAGAATGTTGAATAATACATATCCGGTTTTCATCCAACCATATAGTGATGATTGGTCGTTGTTGTGTGTATTAGTTTGATTTTTATGTAACGGTGCTTTATCATATTGTCTGGATTTAAAGAGTATGTGCCAACCAGGAGATTATAGAGATTTTAATACGAATCGTTGTCGCATTTTGCTTAAATATTTAGGCGCGTGTTTTTCTGACTGGTAATCAATATACTAAAGATATTTAATATGATCATTGTAGATTCAGAAAAAAACATCTGTTTAACATATTTTCTAGTATTTGAGTTCTGTTTGTTATATCTTCGCTATGGACTATTAATTTGTGTACAGTTTTTTGTTCTCTTCTACGTTTTACGATGTTTGCGAAGTATTTTGTATTTTTTTCACTGTGTTTAACATGCTGTGCTCGTAGTATTATTCCATTGAGATGTGTATGATAAATTCCTTCTAATACTAGTGTTTTAAATGTTATTTCGTTTTTAATGGTTTTGATGTCGTTTGTTTTATGTAATTGTTTTTAAGTTTTTCAATGATTTTGATGGTTTCAGTTTCAAGTTTGTGTGTTTCTTTTTGTTTAAATGATGTGTATCTAATTGTTGTGTTACGACTATTTCATTTGATTACTTCCCATAAGGTTGTTGGTTTCGAATCTTTATTATTTTGAAATTATTGAATATTTCTTATTATTACTTTTTGCGTTTGATATTGTGTATCTAATAAGAGGCTGTTATTAATTTTAAAATACCCTGGGCCTCTTTCAGGTTGTATTCTGTGAAGTTTAAGTTCAACAAGAGAGTAGTCAGTCATAAATCCTGGTTTTATGCTAAATGTGTCAATAATGTTGCAAAGTGACTCAGATATTAAAAAATAGTCTTATCTACACAAAATTGTTGGTTTTCTGTTTGTTATGTTATTCAAAATGTCTCTGTTTTTCTGATGTGTATAAAGGTTTCCCTTCTTTTTATTTTATTATGGGTTAAGAACAGTATTGAAATCACCACCGACTTTAATGTTTTTATCTTGGTTATTAATTATAAAGGATTGTAATGTTTCGTAAAAAGTGCAATCATCTTTGTTGGGGCCGTAAACGCTGATTAATGTTAATTGTGTTTCGTGTATTTTGATATCTATACTTGCTTGTCTGCCAATTATTGTTTCGTTAAAGTTATCGACTGTGATCCCTACATTATTTTTTATCTGAAAGGCAATTCCTTGTGTATTAGTATGTTGTCCACTGAGATATATGTCTCCGTCCCATTCATCTTTTAAGGTTTGTGCTAAAGTATGTGTCAAGTGACTTTCTTGTAATCGGCATATAATTTTTTTTCGTCTAACCATACGAAGATTTTTAAACGTTTGTCTTTATTGTTTAACCCTTTTACATTCAAAGTACATAATTTAATCATTTAAAGAGGTGGAGGGTGATGTAAATTAGTTTGTGTGTGATTGTCCAGTTAGATTCTATTTTAAAACATGTCAAGTTGCTTTCTATTATAAGACATAATATGTCTATACATACAAACAAAGATAGAAAACAAAAAGTAGGGATACAAAAAGATGAATATTCCATAGATATAAAGAAGTAAAAACAAATAATCACAAAGTGAGGAAAAAAAACGACTGCCTTGGCTAAACATTCCAAGTATTAACTAACATATGCAAATCAGAAACAGGTTGATTTAAGACTTATTTTTTCGAAAAGGTATGTTAAGAAAAAAATATTTTCGTAGTAATTCATTGATAAAGATGTATTCAAATTTAATGCATTAAATTCATTAAATTTTTAAAATCTAAATGTATAAAACTTAGAGTTCTTATGAGAGATTAGTTTCCTTTTATGAGTTCATAACAATTAACATAGTAATGACATAAACTATTGAAAAATTGATACATGAAATAATGATACTACATATCTTAATTTCGATCGTAAGCGCCGTTTACACGTTTATATTAACAGATAAACGTACGAAAATACACAAGTGTGATACGCATATCATTTGAAGTACCATAATACAGTGTTTCATTTGATTAAAACCCTAACAAACGAAAGCCACATTTTATTTAAGATTGGTTTATGTAATGGTAAACATGGTATTTTATAGGAATGTTTCAAACAGTATTGTTATGAGGCATACACATTACAGGTAGACATAACAAAGGTACACAATCGAATATAAGGTACGGAAGCAGCAAAGTAAAAAATAAAAACATATAAACAAAAGAAGAAAACATGCTACAATATATGTTACTTTTTTGTTATAAATTTAATTTTGTGAACACATTTATTAGTTTTGATTTGTATTTTCATTATTATAATAATACAAAGTACCAGGGAAAGCTAACGCGTCTAAAATATGTTACTATTTCTGATAAACTTGTAAAATGTGTAAAGCATTTTGCATTATCTAGTAATTGTGTAACTTATCTACATTCTAGAATAAAGACTACTATTGAAGCCGTTGAAATTAATTGAATCAGGCAGTGTAAATTTATTTAGCACCTGAAAATTCACCAAACACCTACAAAAAGCTTCATACAAAAGCGAAAATGAAGCAATAGTTTCAACTTATAGAGAAAGGCAGTTAACCTGAAGAGTGTTAAGTGAACAACACACAAATGCTATTAGGTTCAACACTTTCAAAATCTTCAGTACTAAATTTAATTTCGCATGAAATAAATTAAATGAAATCCTTGGCTGAAAGTATCTAAATGAGTTGAATATTTAGTTAGTGGTAACACTGAGTGATAATTTTAAATTTATATTTACAATTACCAGATTAATTTTTGTTTTAAAGTATGTATACAGAAAGAAAAATGGTAATGAAGAGAAGAGCCATCCTGAATTACATAGCAGTGTTATCGTACGTTTTTATTAGACCTTATTGAGATGTTAAAATGGATGTTTGTTACACACATTAGATTATGTAGGAATAGAAAATCTTACCACTATCATACATAAAAACAAGTAGATCATAGATGTTGGATTACATGTACACAGAGAAATACTTCTAAATATTTAACACAAAACACATATGCATTTATGAGGGGAACAAATCATTCATAGAGAAACAACATTAACATGCATCTAAGAATCAAAGCGCTGTAGGCGCTGAAGGCCTGGGGCTAGGTTTAGAGTGATGTAAAATGCATTTAGGATGTTTTGTCCGAATGTCTACCTTTGTCAGAATTTATACGGATTGACCCTAGCGGTTGAGTGCAGAAGCTCAGAGACTGCAAGGAAAGACAAGAGCTGTGTATATACTACAGTGTACATAGACGGTGGAGGACAACATGATACTGGTTGTGGGAACGATAACCTTTTGTTCAGCTCTACAGATCTGATAGAGGTTCGTCTACATAGGCGGTGAAGATATACAACAACAACAACATGGCCGAAAAAAAACTGTTATTTTTGGCGTCAAATAAATACCTTTCAATAGCCTAAAATAGTTTTTTATTACATAATTAACAAATCAGGAAAACAATCATACTTCCTTTGTAATGTGTATACAAAAGAAAATCCACTTAAGCCAAAGTCTCACTTTTGCCGGTAGAGCCCCGGTCCATCCCGGTTTGCTAACGCCGGTCGACCGGCGAGGACCGGGATGATTCGTAGATTTTTTTCACGCAGTCACACTATTTCCCGGTGCCGCCCTGGTTGAAGTCGGTCAACAGCCCGACAGAGTCCCGGTCTACCCGGACTGGCTACGGTTTATCCCGGTGAAGCCCCGGCATAGCCCCGGTTGTCGCCGGTAGTGCCCCGTTGAAAGCCGGCAGCGTCCCGGCAGAGCCCCGGTATACCGTAACACCGCCGGCACTCACCGTGTCTATACCGGCGTCAGACCCCGGCAGAGCTACGGAGACGCCCCGGTTTCACCCCGGTCGTCGCCGGCAATGCCCCGGAGGAGACCCGGTGAATGCCGGTGGCGTTCCGGCAGAGCGCCGGTTTTCTTATGTACCGTAACTATACCGGGACTCTATTGGCATTCACCGGGGCGTTGCCGTAGCTCTGCCGGGGTCTGTATGGGTCCCGGAGCTACGATGCCGTCCCGGTTGTTTCCGGTGCCGTCCCAATTGTTCCCGGTGCCGCGCCGGTCATTGCCGGACATTCCCGATGACTCTCGGCTCATCCTGAAAGTATTAAACATTTTAATACTTTTCCGGTGGAGCCCCGGTTTTCCCCGATGGAGCCGGCATCAGAGTGATACTGGGCCTTTACACTGATAAAGAACGGTGTACAGATAACTTCGTTTATTTCCGAGAATGATCATGAATATTTGTTGTTGTTTTTTTCATTTTCTTTTTTCTTGAAAGTCTCGTTAACGCAAAATAAAATAGCAATATCTTAAAATATGTACAAGAACACTGAGGGACTGCAAGTTCCTAGCTTTTTTCTGGGTTGAATTTGAGTCCATAATCTGTCTGGTTTCATTTTCTTCCTGCACAGGTAATCAGCATATCACTGAAAAGATAACACCATTGTTCCATTAAAGTTGATATTTGACTAGTAGTTATATTCAGGCAGTTTTATAAGAACTTCAATAAGTTTTAGTCGAAGAAAATAATGCATAATTGCAAATTGTGTATAAATATTTTTTACCATTTTTATTTATTAAAGTAAAAATATTTGGTCTTTTCTTATTTATTTGGCTTCAATAAGCCTTCTCAAAGTTGTTTCTTTAAATTGACAACATTTTCGTCATGTTATTTAACAAAACAATCATATTCAGATGTCAAATACACAAGCACTTGTATAGGAGTAAGAACTGACATTAGTGTTTCATGAGAAGTGTGACATAATCCATTATGATATGCGTCATCGTTTTTATTTATTCAGACATTCACGACTAAGCATGTCATTACTAGTATTTTACATGATACACCCTTCTACACCCTTTTAAACTGGATTAAAAAGTAAATGTAAGCACCACATATATACATTCTTTATCAAAATATTAATACCAAATACATGTATTATCCCTACTGGATATGAAACTGACTATTAACGTTACATTTTATTTATTACTTAAAACATTGGTTCTACATTAACCACCACATAAATCAGTGAAACACCTACATCGTTTCCATGGTATAAGCCTGTCTGCTCAAAAGGAGATATTTCAAACTTGATGAATGGTCCTTCCCGCATGTATTCCGTTTTCTTTAAGTTCAATTGATCATTGGAACATACAGTGTTGATAAAAAGTAATTAATCGTTCCTGAACCACCAATGTTGTTGATTATTGCTGAAAAGATAATAAAAATGCAGCATTTTAATTTGGATAACCATAAAACATACTTTAGGTGATCACACAAGTAGCAGTCATTGGCATGTCATTTTCAGAATAGTAATATTTAAGTATTTGGGACATAATATACTTTTTTGTTGTTTGTTGGAGGAAAACATCATTACTTGGTCATAAAATTCAAATATGTTGTCCTTGATTTCCATGCATTTACAACACAATTTTTTCCTTGTATGGCATTTTTTCTTTTTCAAAATGAAAGCATTATGAGCCTGATTATGTGGTAAAATCACTGACAGGGTGCACTTTTCCTACAAAACTACTTTACTTCCATTATGAATAATGAAACTATTACTTGAAAAAAAAATGCATAATCCGTGTACCTTCCTGTTCCGAGCTTTGTGTTGATAGCAAAACAAGTCATTCCTTTCTTGAAAAGTTGAAGACTCTTCTTTACGTAGTTCTTCTTGAATGCTCTGTGCTTTTATAAGTACATACGTACAGCTCAGATCGGGAGGGTCAATAGCTGGGAGTTGGATTATTGCAACTATCTTCTTTACGTGGTTTTGCCGCACGATAACCCGTTCACATGGATACAGTCATCACACAAGCATAAATCCACTTTATTTCCCTTTACTGCTCACCAACAATATTAAATTTTGTGAGTGACACGGGTTCTAAACGTTATTCTTGACAGTGGTCAAAATTTTCAAGCGTTTGACATTCGTATTTCCAGGAATCGTTTTCTTCATAAATATCAACACTGCCATGCATTGATTATCATTAACTCCAGTCACATTAATATGAACAATAATACGAATTTTATTAATCTTTCTCTTTCAATATAGTAAATTGCTTTTTCTTTAAACGACCCAATCTGTCAGGTACAATGTCGGCCATATTTGTTGTCATTTTATTTAGCTTGCGGATTCCTACATTTAGTATTTCCTAGCGTATTTATAGAATATTCGTAGTTTTCCGCACATTCCCGGATAACGTTCGGAGTGATGGATATGTACGAAATAAGGCGATATTGCACGAAGTTCATGAGAGTGCTAATACCTTAAACAAGAAATATCTTTAAAAAAGATATACGGCGTTGATTGTGGTCGATGTTTATGAACGATCAAAAGTTATCCCTATGAGATAAAAAGTAGCGGATGCCTTTTTTCTGCGCAGTTCTTAGCTACATCATAAGCAAATCAATTACGGGGTGTTGCGCCAGATTTCGTGGCTTATTTTGCTTTATGTGATATTATTACTCAGATATCTATATTTACAGAATAGAAAAACACAAGAAACATGAAAATAAACGAGTGCATATAGGTCAGCCGGCAATACTCGAACCTTATTTAATTGCATAATTATAGTATAGTGAATTATTGTGCTCAAGCTTAATAAACTGGTCTAAATGGATAAATATTTCTAATTAATTTTATCAAAATTGGTCCTTATCATGCAAATGTTGAAACCATATTAAAAATCGATGATTGACATACCACAATAATATCGCCGAATATCTTTATTTAGTATCTTTCTGATCAAAACAGACTTCAAGTGCACAAAGTTTACGAGACGGCGTTTATATAAAGATTTCTGCAACTGACCGCAAACTGACCTTGATACCTTGCGGATTGGAATGCAATGCATTACAGTCACTACGTTATTGTCAGTAAGACCGGTGTAACACAATGATCGCAACCCCTTCTGCGAACTCCGGTGATGAACTGTATATAAACTCTGACTTTCACAAATGGCCGCGAATTGACCCGAAACCTCGCGAGTTGAAATGCAATGCAAGTAAGTACTAAATATGACAACATAGCCTTTAGTATAAACGCTTTTGTGATGGTAATTCTCTGAAAATAAAAGGTGAACGCACAAACTGTATTTATGTCGAAAATTGATTGTAAAACTGTTCTATATATTGAGCCTTTTCATTAGAGATAAAATTGTTTCATGCAGTAAAACAGTGTTACAAAGACGCGGATATGTTTCCAATGTTCTGGTGTTATACTCAAATCAGCCAATGGAATAAATGAAGTGTATTCATTCGTACCTAGCCGCGGGAAATTTTATTTGAGTATTATTGGACACTTACAAAGGTCAAGTCAAGGTGAAAAGCTGGCGTAATACATTTTACGCCGAAAAATGTATCAGTTAAAATTCTACTTACTGTCTCCGTAGACACTCGTATCTTTTCGGCCTAGACCGTCGAGTGAGGAACTTATTCTCGCATGAATATGCAAACAATAATAAAAACTATGTCGTAGCCAATGCTTAGCAATTTTGCTTCAATAATATTTTTTTACACGTTGAAGTAATGGACAAAGAGATTAGTTATATATGGTAGAGGCGATTTATACAAGAGTTAAAAAGGCATAGATTCTTAAGGGTATGTTTTTATTCTAACAAGTTTATTCCAATACCATACTGAGAATCATTACCTTAATACTTATATTATTTCAATATAAAATCTCAAAGCAAGCATTATATTAAAAACAAACCTCTTAACTGAAAAAAGTTTTCGCTTAAAAAAGCTGTTTAAAAAAAAATCATTATAAAAACACCCCGTGTTTACATTGTAAATCATGATCTGCATTTAAACAAGGGATGCAACTATGTCTAAGGAACTTCGATAGTGCAGGTGCGTAGCATGCTAACTAATCACACCTGTGCCCAAGATGCAGGACATGTTATATTACTTTATTCAAAGTACTTTTATTTAGCTAAAGTAAAAGCTATTAAAGACCGCTATTAATAATAGCAAAAATGTAGTAAAGAGAACGGGAGCACGGGGACTATATATATGATAAGTGCATATGGAATAAGACCCATTTTCGCATGACGAGTGTCATTAAAAAACTAATTGCGATATAAAATTACAATAATAAAGACGGTTAATGGGTGTAATTGTTGCTTGTTCTTCCACACATAGTTTCTGAAGATAATATATTACTTGTGTGCGAGCACTCTGCTTCTTGTACTAGCTGGGTGTTTTAAACTCTCGGAGTAAGATTTTTTTGGCCACGGCTTTTCTAGCCAGAGATTGTATTTCGAGTTTTAATTTGCGTTGGTTGTTGGTTCCCTTTGAAGTCAGCGTATAACTTCCCTTCAAAGGACCACGACCTTTCGACGGCACTGGGTCTATCGTGATTCCTAGGTGTTCATTCACAAGCGTTACGAATTTGTCTGTGACCGACACCGAGGTCAACGATTGAAGAATGGCCAGCTTTCGAACTGTTTTAACCACAATTCTTTGCATCGGCTAAACCAGAGACGTAGATAACAGAGATAAGCAGGTCGCCAAATATCGGCAAACTCTCGCACGTCGCGGGTTTCGGCGAGATAAGCGCGCAACTGTTTGTCGGTTGCCACGGTAGTTAACACGCTTATCAACATTTCTGAAACACGCTTTTGCGTTTCAGATTTTGCGATTTGAAACAAATAAACTGTTATGTAATATTAAAATGAGAATGTATGCGGAATTATCACACAATTGTAATGTGTCAATTAAAATAAATCACATGCCGCATCGTTGAATTTAGCGATTTTATTCGCCTCCAGTTTGAAAGAACACACACCATGATATCCGGTATTTAATGTTGGTCTTTGAAATACGATAAATTCCAATTAAGAATGGATCAGAATCTTACGTCAAACATCTAATAATTGGTTGTTTTAGATTTTTGTTTTTCATTTTAATTGCAGTGTTTAAATTTGATAAATCCGACTAGCTTATGTGTAGTATAATTTAAATAAAGCCCTGAACAAATTCGTCTTCTTATGGAGAGCATCTATTCTTGATCTGCTCTAATCGACTGTTTGTGTTCATTGTTCTCTTTAATTACCGCTAAATTCAATGCACGATTTTCAAGGGGGCCTGCGTATACGGGAGCTTACCGCGTTTAAGTGAGAAAGTTGTTGCAAAACTTCAAAGATGGCGTCGTTTTAGTGTTTTTCGTGAAGGAGTAGCGGATATTTTCACCCGGTAAGGCAGTTTATATTTCTTTTGAATGAATACGCCCTTCCGGCTCTCCGGTATTTGTGCTTCACTCGGTTTTTTGTTTCAAGATCGTAGACGTATGGATAAAAAAGTTATTGAAAGAAAACCGTTCACAAATCTGTTGTCTCCTTACGTGACGTTCAAGATATGGGATGTGCAAATATCATTTTCTCTTAAAATACACAGTATTGATGCACGTGTACGGTAAAATATAACTAAAACCACGATTATTTTATTTTTCCGATGCCGTTTTATCTCTTATAACTAATTTATTGCCAAAAACTATTGGTTTAACCCCTCTTTTTGGAACTTACTTCCCTTTAAGCACATTTGGGGACATGACTTCAAAATACACGAACTTTCTGTCGTGATTGAATTTACCATTGATATGAATGTTTTAAAGAACGTTTCCTCTGTTTAAATGTATACCTCTTTCATACTTTTCAAAGATACGAAACCTCAAGCTACATTACAAAAGATGAAACATAACTTGTATTGTTATAAACTGCGACATTATACGTGGGGAGCTTCACGTTTTTGCAATATACATGTACTATTAAGCAGCATAGGAAGGGATATTATGTCCTGATTTTATGTTAACTACTTACCGGTTCGGAATCCATTTTAAACTAATTGGCGAATGCACACAGCAGCGAATAATATGCAGGTCAAAAATAGATTTTACATCCGGTGATGCTGGTTTTGACACCCGACGCATATATACATTTATGAATGAAAGGCTTCATGAACGTTGACATCACTCTTGGTTACCAGAAAAATTCCCACGTACAGATTTCAACCGTCATTGTTTACAATCTATTAAGTGCACAAGTACTGAAATTTGTATAGCGTTTTTTTGAAGGTGTATGTCCAGCGCGTGTGCCGGGAAAGCAGGGCTTAATGTATTTCTTTGTTAAGCTCTATAATATTTATATCAAATCTGTATGAAAAAATGTCGGTGAACATTAATCCGGTGTTAATTTTTGAAAATATTGAGGCGTTCATTAGTTATGGATCTTAAACGGAGCATTAATCCGCATATTAAAAAAACACCGGGCGTATTGCATATTAGTTCGGAGACATGAAATTATTTCGAAAGAAAGCCATGAGAGGTTCAATTCTATATGAGCAAGTCTCGCTGCGCACGATTACGCTCTTGCTTCTCATATATATTTGACTCTTATGAATCTTGGTAAATACCTAGTGTTTTATTTTGCTTAATCTAAATTAAGTTATGCATCTATATGTACTTTAAGCAGCATACCATGACTTCCAAATGACCAACAGCTCTTTCATATGTGAAAGAGATTGACACGAAATACCTACCCATCTATAATAAAGTTTATATGTGTACTTCAATATTATAGTTTTATAGCATTTTATGTGGTGCAATATAAGTGTTTTCTTAATCATTTTACTGTAGAATTATAAAAATGTTGAACACAAAACCTGCCGACCAACTGAATCAATTTACCGATTTTAAAGAAGATGGGTTGTGGGGTGGCTGATGTACGAGATAATAGAATAGAATCAGCCTTTTCAGTAATATTTTTATTAATTAAATGTATTTTATGACGTGTCGACCTTATTCTGATATGAAATTTTCTTTGACCATTCTTTTACTGTCTTTTCAGATTACGAAGGTTAAAGGGCGATAATAAGTGCATCTTTCGTTGCAGTATAAAATTATGTAATTAGGAATTAAACATTAGCGGTGGACTGGGATACCATTCCCCATTCATGTACCACACGAGTTTAAATGTAGAATATGCAAGAGAGAGTCCTTAAACAGAGCCGGACTAAAACAGCAAATAAAACAAACGAACCAAACAAAAAAATGTACAGCTGATGTATTATGTGTTTTTTTGTTTGTTTTATTTTATTATTTCTACAAAGACAAGTCTGACATATAATTGCTATGAGTGCTACTTAATTACACGTTTTGTTCCGTATATGTCATGCTAGTTTCTCTCTTTTTTATGAAAATAAACCATTATGTGTGTTACGTCATTTCTTCCAACGATGTCTCTGCATACATTTTCAATTGTATTCAGCACTTACATACATGATAAAAAAAGTTTTGGGCGGAATGAATTCATTAATCATTTGACATATTAACCTACGATAAGAAGGCAATGTTAGGAACAAACGAAATAATCTTTCTATGTGAACCAATACTTTATTCCCCCAATACAACAGTCTTAAATATTATTTATTCACATATGTATAAAAGAGAAAAAAATACATGTATATATTGATCACTTCTACTGAAATCATATCGTGTATTGCATTTGCACAAATCTTTCTATCCACTACAAATTCACTTTTTGCGAAAATAATATAGTGACCAACTCAGAACTGGTTTAAAAGAATGTCGTCCAAAAGTTGTTACATCAAAGTCACATACATGTATCAGTATCGTTATGGTAAAACGTGTCAAATGCCATTGTATTTAATAAACAATTAATATTTAAGTTTTCATTAAAAAAAAACATCCACCGATATGCATCTTCTAAGCAGATGTCAGGTATTCCAAATTGCTTCATGTATTCCGAATCGCAACAATGGCAGTATTTGGTTACAGCAACCTTATACAAGTATCGAAACGGCTTAACTCTTTTCTGTTTTTTATTACACTTATATTTGTTTGATTGGTGGGTTTTCATGTACCTTTCGCTTTCTAGAGAGGTACACACTTCGTTACGCCGTCTTTTTTAATCTTGGCATCCTCGACATATATAACTGGCGTCTTGATATCTGTAAATAGTAAGCATTGTATTCCGTTTAGTAGGCATAGTATTCCGTTTGATGCATATTCAAACATAAGTATGTCCATATGTGTTAAAATAAACAGGTAAGGACTACACTGTGTTAATAATACCGTCGAATGTCTTATATTTTACACACACTAAATGTAAGCGTTAAGTACGCGATAAAACATACAATAATAAAAATTAATATTATAACAATTAATAAAAAAAGATAACTTGATTTCCTCAAGTGGAAATGATTTCCAAAACACTCGCACCAATGCGGAATTCATTCACGAAAGTTATTTCGCATAAAACCTTCTTACATAGGAAAGAGCTGTTTATCATTTGGAATTCAGGTCCCAAAATGCGCTTAAAAGGAAGTTTAGTTCCAAAAAGGGGGGTTAAACCGTTATAATTCGGCATTAAATGAATTAATAGACATAAAAACGCGTCGAGATAATAAAATAATCGTGATTTTTGTTATATTTTACTGTATACATGTACAAATACTGTTTATTGTGAGAGAAAATGATATTCGAACATCCAACATCTCGAAGGTCATGAAATTATACAACAAATTTGTCGACGGTTTTGCTTCAATAACTTTTTTATTCCGACGTCTACGGTATTGAAACAAAAACAAAACGGGAGCACAAACCGTAGAGACGAAAGGGCTTATTCATTCAAAAGAAATATAAATATAAACTGGCTTACCGGGTGAAAATATCCGCTACTCCATCACGAGTACACTAAAACGACGCCATCTTTGAAGTTTTGTAACAACGTTCTCACTTAAACGCGGTAAGCTCCCGTATACGCAGGCCCCCCCCCCCCCCCCCGGATTTTACCAGTTATAACATTACCACCTTGAATATATGTATAGAATAGAAATCTTAAGACCCGTATACTGTGCCATTCTCCGTAATTAAGCATATCGATCCAGTTATTTAGTTACTTTTCTGTGTCTCTTCACCATGTCTGTAACAGATTTTGTGTCATGGGATGACGAGGATTTAAATCTGGATTTACTTCTAGAAATACCGATTATGATGAATATTGTGAAAGTGAATTATGATGAGTATTGTGATTATTTTGTTCAGGACTTTACTCAGTCAGTTGTGTATGAGTGCCAAGAATGCAAAGTTAATGGAAAGAACATATGGATTCCGTATGTTGTAAAAAAAAACATAATCTAAACTTGAAAAGTATGTCCTTTTATGTACATTATGATATAGTAAAAGGAATGTGTCCCGGCTTCTACGGAGGAGCCTATGCAACCATTTTATCTGATAAAGTCTCTTTATAAACCTCTGTAGTAACAATTTTAGTTTGTGCAATTAAATAATGCATGAACATAGTTTTTACAGTTTAATGATATTTATCAAAACTTCATTATTCATGGACTATTCATGGACAAATATATCAATACACCTGGCATAACAAAACTTACTTAATTTATAAAACATAACACATATTAAGCAAGTTGTTGATATTACAAATAACATATTAGAAGAAAACAGCTAATATTCTGCAGTTATGCAGGCAACAAACATGTTAGCATAAAAGCCATTATCGTATGAGGCAGGGCATTAATGTTTCTGAAGAAAAATCATAATCAAATAAAAAATGTCATCATGGAGATTGGACTACAAATGTGACTAAGAGTGTTGACATATTTTTACTATTGCCATACAAGGAAAATGCCCTGTTGCCTGGCCATGTTTTTAAACCAACCGGAACCATTTTTGAACTTGTCCGAGATATCATTGGGACACATATTTTACCAAGTTTCATGAAGACGGGACAATAAATGTGGTCTCTAGTGTCTAACAGGTTTTTCTGTAGCCATATATAGGCATGTAAAGAAAAATTCCCCACCCCCTGGTAACCCCCTTTTTTTCAACCAACCGGAACCATTTTTGAACTTGCCCAAGATATAATAGTGACACGTTTTCTGACCAAGTTTCATGATGACGGACAATAAACCGGAACCATTTTTTAACTTGACCAAGATATCATTGGGACAAATGATCTGACCAAATTTCATTTAGATTGGACAATAAATGTGGCCTCTACAGTGTTATCAATGCAATTTTTTACGCCGCATAACACACGCCACACGACGGACAAAAGGCGATCACGAAAGCTCACCATTAGCACATTGTGCTCAGGTGAGCTAAAAGGCAAAAAGATAATCACTAGAAATTTGTTCCCACAAAAAATGGTCCTGAGCATTTTCCTAACCATGGACATACACAGTAGTGTGTCCTGCTTCATTAACACATACGTTCATACTTAAATATGTTTTGTCATTGCTTTGATATGAATGTAAACAGAGCATGTCCAGGTCTCTTGCGTGCGTATTGACAATATATGGTTTTGGATCACTTCGATTTAGAATGGAACACTCAACCCTGATAGACGCAGTGATCTCAACTTGACAGTCTCCAACGTCAGCTGAGTCTGGTTCTGTTGTTGACGATGACGAACCACAATGAGTTGATTTGTCTTCATACAGACATTTTTTTTCTAATTACCAGGTATTGTGTGGTATTAAGTATTACCTTAGCTAAGACACCTTATCAAATTACCTTCCGATATTATAAATTTATCAACAAGCACCTGTTTGAAATTAAATTCTTAGCTTTAAATTTCCTTGGTCACCGGATTAATATTAAATTATTAAAGTCTTATATTAATTATTAAATGACTCTTGTATCAAAACGAAATTTATACATTAAATCATATTTTAAATGATCAATTAATTAAAACCGTCCTTAACTTATAAAACTGAAGCACTCTTTAATTAAGCACATTCTTCAACACATTGAATGATTGCGAATGAGAATCAAGTTTACTTATAAATGTTTATTATACAAAAAGATATTTAATTGGGGAGGGCTAATATGAAACCATACTGTGCCTGTGCCTAGTCAACTTGAGATATATCCTGATAAGAAACATTTCAACACTCATATAGGTGACATAATTGGCAGTAATGTAGGGAACAATACACAACATTAGTAACTGGGGTCAATTTGACATCTGCCTTGGGAGATTGTTATGAATATTTAATAATAATCAGGCATATAACCATATTCATATTATACTTTAATATAAATTAATAAATTGTAATTTACATGCACAGGTTGAATTATATTAAATACTAGCCATAAACTTTGTCAACTGTCATCAAAATGCTTGAAATCAACATTTTCCCATAATCTTTGTCCTTGAATTGCCAGCATGAGCCCATATCTTTGTAACACATTTATTTTGTATTCATTTTTGTGTAATTTCAATCATATTGAAATATAGTTATTTATAAAAAAAGCAAGTTTGACACAGTCTTCAAGTTTTGTTGCAGAAAACCTAAAAAGCTGAATGAAAATGTCTGAAAAACTGGATCAATTAAAAATTGCACAATTCTGTTTTTTGAAGGAAAATCACAATGGAAATATGGGCAACCATAAAACTCAATCTGCACTGTAAAATAATTAAGTTTATGTTACAGGCCACCGTATATATTTTAAGTTTCAGTTGGTAAAACTATGAAGGAGTTGAATGGAAACTTTTTTTGGATTAAAACATGCACCTGCAACATGGGGTGTATAAAATATGGTGTATCTTTCTTATGCAAAGGAATATCACTATGAAACTGTAAACGCTATTTAAAGTACTATTAGCGCTTTTGAAAAATGTCAGTTATTATGTGAAGCAATGCACCCTTTTTTAGCTTTGGACACTCAAAATATGCAAGTTCTTTGCGGTAAATCTAAACGGCTGAATGCTTAATCTGAAAAACAGGATAAATCACCAATTCCAATATTTCTTTATTTAAAGGAATGTCAACATGAAAATATTGGCATACATAGCAGTTAATTGGCATTCTAAAATGATACCATATTTGATGTGATCCATAGTTTATATCTGATGTTTTAGTTGCTGCAACTATGAAGAGTTTGGATCTAAACAATTTTTGGGTTAAAGAAGTTAACTGCAAAGTGGGGTAAATAAAATCTGTTGTAATTTTCTTATGAAAAGGAATATCATAATGAAAATGTGAGAATATATAATTTACAAGTAGCACTCTTTAAATATATAAGTTATGATATGATGCGATGCACCCTTTTTAAAACTTTGGACACTCAAAATATGCAAGGTTAGTGCGGGAAATCAAAACGACTGAATTCAAATACATGAACAACAGGACAAATGAAAACTTGGATAATTTCATTATTTAAACGAATATCGAAATGTAAAGGAGGGCAGCCTTAAAACTCAGTCTGCACTTTAAAATGATACCATTGATGATATGATCCATAGTACATGTTGTCAATTTTAGTCGCTAGAACTCTGAATAGTTTGGATAGAAACAGCTTTTGGCTTAAAGCGTGCACCCCCCAAAAGGGGAAAATAAAATCTGCTGTAAGTTTCTTATGCAAAGGAATATCACAATGAAAATATAAGACTTAATAAATTACAATTAGCACTTTAAAAAAAATATACGTAATGATATGATGCAATGCACCCTTTTTTAGCTTTGGTCCTGCAAAATATGCAAGGTTTTGCGGAAAATTAAAACGACTCATGCAAATACCTGAAAAACGGGACAAATTCAAACTTGGATAATTTCATTATAGAAAGGAATATAAAAATGAAAAGATTGGCAGCCTTAAAACTCAGTTTTTTCTTTAAAATGATACCATTGATGATTTGATCCATAGAACATGTTGTCAGTTTTAGTCGCTAGAACTATGAAGAGTTTGGATTGAAACATTTTTTGGCTGAAAGCATTCACCCACAAAATGGGAAAAATAAAATCTGGTGTAATTTTCTTATGTAAAGGGATACCAATATGAAAATATGTGCAAAAAAATACAATTAAATTAGCACTTAAAAAATATCAGTTATGATATGATGCAACACACCCTTTTTAAGCTTATGTCACTGAAAATATGCATGCTTTTTATGGAAAACCAAAATGGCTGATAGCAAGTATGTAAAAAATAGGGTAAAATTAAATCTTGCACAACTTCATTATTTAATTGAATATTACAATGAAAATATAGGCAGACATAAAATCCAATCAATACCTTAAAATGATACCATATATGATGTGATCCATAGTTTATATTTGAAGTTTATTCGCCATAACTATGAGGAGCTTAAATAGAAAATCAAATGCATCGGCCAAATGGGGTAAATAAAATCTATTGTAATTTTATTATCAAACAGAATATCACTATAAAAAGATGTGAATTCATTAAACCGAATCAGTACTTTTATACAAAAATCAAATTTAATAATATCCAGGCCATATTTTCTTAGTTCAATGTGTCACAAGTTTACTGAATTTGGAGCAAAAAGTGTATTTTCCGAGAAAAACGTAAAAATGCAGTAATGCTTGTAACGATTCTTACCGTAACCCCCAGTGATGTTGCTTGTTTACTGAACTGGTCTGGTGAAAACATAACCCAGCAATTAAAAAATAACATATTCAGTCAATGTCAACAAAGTAATCGCTCTAAATTCGCTCTTTAGTTTGTAGCTTTTACCCGCTTCGCAAACAAAATGGCGTCGTCTATATTTTTCTTCAAGTCTCGCGAAATCCCGTAACGTGTGAGAACTTTGCACGCTTTATTATATAACATAGGCGACTTTCCAATCTCTCTTATGTCTCTAGCTAATCCAATTTATTTTTGGTGTGTTAAGTACAATTTTGTATAAATTGATAAGCCCTGTATAGTCAGATGTTTTGCGCTAAAATAAAAGACAATCGAATGGCTATTTTACTTCAAACCCTGGTGTTACTTGAGTTTCATCTTCGTATTTACACCACATGAACATGTGTTTTATTTATACCGAAATGTACAACAATTTTAACAGAATCATTATTTATTAGACATGTCATTGAACAACTAATTTGCGTATTTGAGATTGTGTGACATCCGACTCTGGCTTCTTCTGTAAAATGTATTTAATATAGTTAAAAGCATATCGTCTGCATTGAGATTTAGACATCAAACAAAATGTGTTTTCTTATTCATTACTTGTATGTGTCTTGAGATAAAATTATTAATTAAGCCTATGTTGCGCCTGTTAATGCCTTTTACCAGTAGTGAATACCCTTAATAATGTATAAATTACAATACAAACTAGCGCGTTAAACTTGCATCAGACATATTTTGCAATTAGAAGAACGCTCGATACTGATATCGCAACTTTAATGAGTTCCTTGCAAATAAAGCCAATCTGCGTTAATGACATATAATCTAGGATTGGATACAATGCATGTTGGTGGAAATATTAATCTAAGAATTCCATTCAAGTACATTAAGAAGGAATATTGCTTTAACCCAAGAATGTCGCATACTACGTATCCGGTGTTCATCCAACCAGAGAGTTATAATTGGTCGTTGCTGTGTGTTTTATTTTGGTTTTTAGCATAGGTGCGTTTACGCACCTATGCTTATGGTATATACCACATTTCGAAAATCCACATCGATCGGTTGCCCTTTATGAAGCCTTACCTGATCAAAAATCAGACGAAATATCTATTTAATTTAGTATATGATCATTCTTACAATTTTTTTTGGGAAACGTTTTTCTAACGTTTTCTTCCAAGAATATTGCTGACACCGTTTTTAGTGAATTTTTCTAAGACCGTTTTATGTTAAAAAATCTTTTTATAACCTAAAACAAATTTCGTTCGTAAAACAATTCTATCTGCACTATAAATCTCAATCTCCTACGCAGTGGCCTCCCTTATACTAGAAGTTACTGACCGGGCGAAGCAAGGGAAGTAACTTCTGTGAGGAGTTTCTATAAAAATCTGCATTCAGAAATCTGTAATCAGAACTCAATCTGTTGTGCACGTCTGCATCTAACGCTTACCACAAGTTTTACGACAAATTCTTGACGCAGACGAATAGGGTAGCGTCTATTTTCATTTGTGAAAAGAATAGTTCGATACAGATCTGTCCGTGCTTAAATTTTGAAAGGCTTGGGTAATTAATTTTCATAAGCGTTTCAAACACTGATGTAAATGGAAAGATTATCTATTTAAATAGTCGGTAATTGTTTGAAATTATTGATTTGAGAAATTCGCGGATGGCGATATCGAACTTCATTATACCACGTGACGCCATTCTTCCCTGTATCTTGCACCTATGCTTTTAACGCCATCGGCGCTCTCGTTATGTAACGGTGCTTTATAAATGTATAATTTTATCTGGAGTCTGTGCGAACTATGAGATTATATGGCGCAAAAACTGGTCAAACAACAATACATCATTGACCTTTGAAATTTTAGTTCAGCCCTGTAAAAGCTTTCGTTTTTTGTTTTGTCATAATGTAATGCAGTTTTCATTTGCTGTTATTAACGAAATTGTAGGAATTGTAGTCGCATTTGGTGATATATTTAGGCACCTGTTTTTCTTATTGGTAAGCAATACACCAAAGATATTTAATATAATCATGGTTGATCATTGCACATAAAAACGTTTAAACATTTGCGAGAGACAAGTATCAGATCAAACGCGGTGAAATGCATTGAAAACGTTTAAGAAATGGTACAGAAACACTTTGCGTTGCGCCATAGTAGCAAAAATATAGCATACACGTTTTAGATTGAATGGTTATGTGGTATTCAACAAGGAATTAATATTTTTGAAAGAATTGTACGTGGTTCTTACATGTCCAACGGCTTGTTGTCTTCGATGATTATAGACATATTCACATTTTTGGGGAATACTTCTGTCAGAAGAATTCCTGTACATTGTAAAGTAACTTGCAATTCCGTAAGAGCACACTTTCAAAATCTTTTATTCACCATATTTGTATATTAAGTTGAATCAATACATATTTCCTGTTGAACAACATCTAATTGGATGAAGGTCTCTTAAATAGTAGAATGTTTTACAAGAGCTGTTGAAAAATATTTTCCGACCGGCCTATTGAAATCAAGTAATTGATTGGTTATATCTATCAACGGTGAACATAATCAATCGATGAGTGAGAACTATTAGTCTGTTAAGTGCAAGAGAACCGGTGCTTTACTTTCATCACTCAATATTGGATTCCACTAAATGTTAAGTTGCTCTTTTAACTGAAGTTTTAATTGGGTAAAAGAGGGTTTGCAAAATAATTATACTTAATATAATACAAGCTTCTTTTGAAAATGATGCCGCATGTGTTACGGTTTAGATAAAATGCGTTATTTGTATCATATCATTAAAATAATCATGCAAATGAACAATCCAGAACATGTTTTAAATATCTGTACACAGATGAAACGTAATTATTATATTTGCGTTTATTTTAAAAGATTTGTGTTAATTTGTCGATTAATAAAATTCACAGCAACATAATGTGTTTGATTCAATTTTGTGATTTTTTTAGATAAGTGTTTTTGTCCGAACCTTGTGCAAACGTTCAATGACTCGTAAGTATAATATTTTTACACATGAGATGCAAAGTCATCACAAAAAATATTGGAAAAAGAAGTGTAATATGTTGTGTAAAATAATCCGTCCTTGTCTTGATTAACTGAACCGTGATCGGCAGTTTTCAACACTGTGTGCTTTCAATATTACACTATCTTAAAATAGTTATCACAACATCCTTGAACCATAATGTTTTTTATGAGAAATCAATAAATCATACCTCACTAAGGTAATACAGTAAAATATCGGGGACCGTTAGATTCTTTTAATTGCAAACGATGCATGGCAACTTTCAAAATCTGACGAATAAAGACCTATTTATAAATCATGAATGCATTCGCGTTGCGACAATATTTGGCACAAATCGTTTGCCATTTAGGGAGTAGATCCCGCTTATAACATGTATTTTATAACTTACCTTCTAATGAAAGTTGTTTATTGTAGTTGTAAGTCGTATTGACAACGAAGACCTGGTTGAACAAGCGTTAGAATACGTTTTTCGCATGAATGCCGCCAATTGCCACGAAGGAACTGGTGCAGTGTTGGATTTACAATTCGACGTAAATGTTTGGAACCAGTACACAGACCCCGCCATACGGTAAACTAGATATAAAACCTGCGTTTTGCGCTTATGTGTGTGTGTAAGCGTTATATTGGTGGTGTTTAATATGAATGTCAGGTTGGCACAAACAGGCGTCCTAAGCGTAACAGACTTATTTGGTCAACGTAATAGTAAGTAACGAACACCAAACTGCGATGCAACATAGCAAGGTGTCTGTGAAAGTCAAAATATTATATGTATGCATTATGCAATAGCATTGTTTTGCAATACGCATATTTCACGAATTTAGCAACTAAATGTTATGCACCAACAACGCCCTGTTTCAGTAGTAATTATGATTTATTTCAATTGTAGTTAGAATAAATGCATTACATTCGCCGATATATTAGAAACGCATAGTGAAACAGAAACAAAAACCCGAATCAAATATAAAATAGTATGTTATTTCGTCAATAAAGGATCATTAGTACCTGTATAATTTATGCTTTCTAGATTGTATGTATTTAACGTATAAGATGCTATATCTATATTTTTCTCATTCTGGAAAGTTGAAATACTTTCTGAACTTTACACAGGTGACTATTTCAGCAATCGGAAATCGTACAAAAAATCTATATCAAGGTTAAATGTCATTAATTGAAAAGTGACGAGTGTACTTATTATGAACATTTACCAGACAATTTATAGTATAAAGCCTTGACGCATAAACTTTGAAAACCTTCGACTGGTACAGAAAAGCATTAGCTTTTATTTTGATCGTTTGGTTTTACCTGTAATTGCGGTGATATAACACGTTGCATTATTTGTACAATGCGTTTATTTTCAAAAACATTTTTGTTCGTTTCAAATGTATATCTCAGCACTGTAAAGAAAGTTCTAACAACATGATGTTTATGTCTGAAGAAATACAGGTTTAACTCTCTGAAGTCGTACTGTTTTGTAACAAAATGGATTTCATAAATAATTAACAAGCTTTTCTCTAGCGAAAACGTGATACACCCAATCGTACTATATATTAATATGTTGTAATCGTGAATACTTGTTGGCAGTTTCAGATAAAAAAGAATTATTGCATAATATTGACACCTTGTATTCCAGAACAGCGAACCTGTTGACTAAGATTCTGGAGAATGACAATGGGTCGCTTGATTCACTTACAGATGACCTATTCTTCATGATGGTCCGAAACAACGTCCACGGAAATTCCCTCATATTTGGATCGGCCATTGCCATAGAAAGTCACGTATACAGGTAAGTAAAAACACAGCAAACGGGTGCGCTTCTTTGAAATGTATTATTACAATTTCGAATGCCAATCATTTGCACGTTAATTATTGCTATGGTGGTAAGTGTGACAAATAAATTAAGTTCATGTCATACGGGACGCTTATTCCCATGTATTATCATACTCAATAAAGTAAACATAGAGGATATTTGTTTGATGTCGGAGTATTAGGTAAACTATTTTTCGCAAGTGAAATTATTATTATTATGATTATTATGATTATAATAACTATTATAATAACAATTATAATTATTATAATAATAATAATAATAATAATAATAATAATTATTATTATTATTATTACTATTATTATTATTATTATTATCATTAGAAGAAGTAGTAGTAGTAGTAGTGGTGGTAGTAGTAATGGTATTAGTAGTAGTAGTATTAGTAGTATTAGAAGTAGTAGTCGTAGTAGTAGTAGTAGTAGTAGTAGTAGTAGTAGTAGTAGTAGTAGTAGTAGTAGTAGTAGTAGTAGTAGTAGTAGTAGTAGTAGTAGTAGTAGTAGTAGTAGTAGTAGTAGTAGTAGTAGTAGAAGGGTAGTCGTAGTAGTAGTAGTAGTAGTAGTAGTAGTAGTAGTAGTATCAGTAGTAGTAGTAGTAGTAGTAGTAGTAGTAGTAGTAGTAGTAGTAGTAGTAGTAGTAGTAGTAGTAGTAGTAGTAGTACTAGTAGTAGTAGTAGTAGTAGTAGTAGTAGTAGTAGTAGTAGTAGTAGTAGTAGTAGTAGTAGTAGTAGTAGTAGTAGTAGTAGTAGTAGTAGTAGTAGTAGTAGTAGTAGTCGTAGTAGTAGTAGTAGTAGTAGTAGTAGTAGTAGTAGTAGTAGTAGTAGTAGTAGTGGTAGTAGTAGTAGTAGTAGTAGTAGTAGTAGTAGTAGTAGTAGTAGTAGTAGTGAAGTAGTAGTAGTAGTAGTAGTAGTAGTAGTAGTAGTGTTGTAGTAGTAGTAGTCGTAGTAGTAGTAGTAGTAGTAGTAGTAGTAGTAGTAGTAGTAGTAGTAGTAGTAGTAGTAGTAGTAGTAGTAGTAGTAGTAGTAGTAGTAGTAGTAGTAGTAGTAGTAGAAGTAGTAGCAGTAGTAGTAGTAGTAGTAGTGGTAGTAGTAGTAGTAGAAGTAGTAGTAGTAGTAGTAGTAGTAGTAGTAGTAGTAGTGAAGTAGTAGTCGTAGTAGTAGTAGTAGTAGTAGTAGTAGTAGTAGTAGTAGTTGTAGTTGTAGTAGTAGTAGTAGTAGTAGTAGTAGTAGTTTTAGTAGTAGTAGTAGTAGTAGTAGTAGTAGTAGTAGAAGAAGTACTTGTAGTAGTGCCAAAATAGTAGAAGTGCCAAAATATATTAATAACATCATAATTAATACATATATAGATTTGGTATCTTCTAATAAGCTAATTATTATTTTTTATCCAAACTGTATTACAATTATTATAATGTTTAGCGCGCATCAATTTATCCATTTTTCCCAAAATGTACTTATCATGCATAATACTAATTAAACAAGACTATGTAAAATATAATGTAACATATGAATGATCGAAACATATTATTGATATAAATATCAGCGCATAATAAAAACTTATTAGGTATCATGCCAATATATGCAATAACTATTATAATTTATACTTTGAATGACATGTATCATTGTTGCTTATCGTAATGAATAAATGCTTTGTGTTGAGATTGTAGTTAAATAATGAAATATTTGTTTATTTTGGCTAATATAAATTGAGCCTTGCTATCTATCGAGACCTTATTTTCGTCTTTCTCTGTAGTAAATTTCCTTTATTGTTCTTTTTTGTCTGTAATGAACTTTGGGTTAAGTTTAATACTGCTATAGGTCAACACGATACGGAGTGTTAAGCTTATAATATATACGATTGTCGTAGATACTTGGAATACACATAAACAAAAAACCTGTACTTGTAATTACAGTTATAAGTAAACACATATTTATCGCATACTTATTCGTAAGTCATTCTTATACTTATTTTTCATTGATAAGAATACTCAAATTAAACGTATAATACAATTAATTTTTAACATGTCAAGCCTATTATATACGAGGAATAATAAAGATATATGTATACTTTTGTCGTACTATGAATCTTTTTTGTTAAGAAACAATCATATTGATGAATATTTACATTGGGCAACAACAATCTCTCTTCTCAAATGAGACACCGCAGACAATCCGGACGACTCCAATTAACCCATTTATGACAAGCGTCTAGAAAAAGGCCTTTGCAAACAGCGTGGACCCAGATGAGACGCTGCATGATGCGGCGTCTCATCTGTGTCTACGCTGTTTGCTTATAGTTATTTCTGTAAGAAATATTCTAAATATAGAAAAAAGTATACTAGACATCCCTAATTTTGGAAATACATTCATCCAATTTAGAAGGATGGGAGAGTCCACTAGGCATAAATGGGTTACATTTCATTGACGTTGTTGATGTCGTGTGTTTTTCATTCACTGTTAAGCGTATAATTATGCAATTTAAGTGCTCGTTTATTTAAAGAGGTTTTTAATATTTTTTTTTTAATAAATGGTTATAATACGTGTAATAAATTATGTATCTATTCAAATCTTCACAAAGTGTTTGATTCTATTTTGTTATTCTAATTCCGGGTTGTCTGTAACTGAATATTTTAGAGTAGCACATAATCCTTATTGGGGTTTGTTTATATAAATTAAAATATAAATTAATGCAATAAGCTTTAAGAACAGCTGTATTTAATTGTATATGAAAACAATACGTATTTGTCATTAGATTATTAACATGATTACACTTTTATTATACTTTACCGCCAAGTTATAAACACAACGTGGTGAAAAAGGTAAACATGGAAAAAGCATATTATTAATGCGAATGAAACCTTACACTTAATAAAAAAATTAAGTAGCCCACTCAAATGTCATTTTAATACTCGTGTATGGAACGCCATTACTGACTTCATATGACTGTTGTCGTTGTTTGCAGTACACTAATCATTATTTTCAGTGGAATATACATTATGCTTTGTTCAATTTTCTTTACGTTCGGTACATTCGTCATTATAAGCATTAGTTATAGCATTACGCGAAGTAGTAACAACATTATGTTCTGTCCAAACTTCTTGACGTTCTGTACATTCGACAATATGTGATGTAGTTACATTATAACGCACTGCAGCAATATCATTACGTGCTGTGATATATTCTTTATGTTCGGTTCATTCGTCATTATGGGCTGTAGTAACAGCATTACGCACAGTAGTAACAGTATTAAGTTCTGTGCTAGCTTCTTCACGCTCGGTACATTCGTCATTACGTGCTGTAGTTACATCATCACGTGCAGTAGTCACATCATTTTTTTGTGTGCAAACCTCTTTATGTTACGAACATTCAACATTATGTGCAGTAGTTTCATCATTACTTGATGTGCAAACGTCTACACGTTCGGTACATTCGTCATTATGTGCAGTAGTTTCATCATTACGTTCAGTAGAAACATCATTTCGTGATGGGCAAACTTTATTTACGTTCGGTACATGCGTCATTACGTGCAATAGTTTTATCATTATGCGCTGTACTAAAATAATTCAATGCCGTCCGAACTTCTTTACATTCGGTAAATTCAACATTATGTGTAGCAGTTTTATCATTATGCGCTGCGAACACGTCTTTACGTTCGGTACATTCGTCATTACGTGCAGCAGTTACATAATTATGTGCAGTAGTAATAACATTACGTGCTGTGCAAACTTCTCTCCGTTCGGTACATTCGCCATTATGTGCAATAGTTACAATGCGTGCTGTTATAAAAACATAACGTGCTGATTAACTCTCATTACGCATCATTATGTGCACTTAGCTATAGTATTACGTAGACATTATAGACATTTGCAATAAAAATCATAGTTAATGTTTATGAAGTTGTTTGTTTTATCTTATATTTATATTTTGAGATGTTAGACCTTTAGAATTACCCAGCCCAACACATTTTTTTTGTCAATGTGTGTAACTAAAGTCTTTGATTTATCTGTCTTGACACTTTGATTAATCTGTTTTGACACTTTGATAAAGCCTCATCAGGAGTGTGTATGCTTGATTGTAATACCCATTAATGGCACGATCCCAACCAGATTAAATTTCGATTTTTTAATAAATGTTTTTTTTTTTCTCAATTAAACCATTGTATTTTATTACATTGATTATCCCATCCAACGTGATTAAATAAGTAATTGTGATAATTTAAAATTCTAAGAATTCAATGAAATTAATTTATCGAATTCAATATCTGACACAGTACTTATATTAAAAAAGTAACCTAATAATATTATTTAAAACACATGCACAATTATTAATTAAAAAATACTATATTTTTCAATTTTATATGTTGTAACACAGTTTATAGAAAAATACATTGGTTGAATTGCATTTGACAAAAATCACAATGTCATCTTTCATTAACATACTACATTTTATTATTTTCACGTCAAAATTGTGTTGCAAAGTCAAAATTATAACCCCAAAAGATCTGCTAACAATTTATTTTCAAATATGACAAAAGCAAATGACACTAAAATCTCATGTAAAAATATCGGGGTGAATTGTCTTGGGATGAATTGTCTTTCGGGGTGAATTGTCCAAGGAAATCAAATTCTGGGGGTGAATTGTCCAGGGGGTGAATTGTCTTAGGGTGAATAGTCCAAGATCCTGTTTCACACTTGCGGGAAAATTACGTCATCCGGTGTCTCGTATAAATGTTCCCAGAAAGACCTATCCACAGAACGAAAAGGCGTAACTACCAAGCATAAAGTCGTTTCTATCAAACGTAACGATGTAACCAGTACGCGTAGTGGCGAAAGTACCGAATACTACGGAATTTGCACAGCACGAAATTTTAAAACTACAGCGCGTGAACATATAACTACAGCGCATAATGATAAATATACCAAACGTAATGTGGACAGAACATAATGTTGTAACTACTGCGCACAATGCTGTTGCTACTGCGTATAATAATAAATAAATACCGAACGTAAAACTATTCGGACAGAACATAATGTTGTTACTACCGCACGTAATGCTGTTACTACTACGCATAATGATAAATGCACCGAACGTTAAGACATTTTGACATAACTTAATGCTATAACTACCGCACGTAATGCTGTAACAACTGCACATACTGACGAACGTACTCAACGTAAAGACGTTTGCACAGTACGAAATGATGTAATTACTGCACAAAATGTTGAATGTACCAACCATAAAGACATTTGATGAGAACATAATACTGTAGCTACTGCACGTGGTGACGCATGTACTGAACTTAATGAAATTTGCAGAGCAAACAGCGAAGCTGCTACTGCGCGTAATATTGTAACTACCGCTCTTGATGAATGTACAGAACGCCAAGATCTTTGCACAGAAAAGAAGGAAGTTTGCACAGAAAATACAACTTTGTCCACGGAACGTAATACTGTAACTACTGCAAGTAATGCTGTAACTGCCGCACACATTGACGAATGTACCGAACGTAATTAAGTTTTGAAAGAACATAATGATGTAACTACTGCACGTAATGCTGTAAGTACTGCACGTAATAACATATGTAAAGAACGTAAAGAAGACCGAAACTAATATAAAGTCAGTTATGGCGTTCCATACTCGTGTCATCACTTGAGTCACAAGTATACAAGCAAAAATTACAATGAGACATTTGAAGATCTAAGTAGCTATCCGACAACCGACTGCCCAGGTCCAATCAGATTTTAACTAAACGACGTCTCGTTCGACATTTCAATTTTTGATTTTCTTACATATCATTTTACACCTGAAATGCTTTCACCGACTCCAAAATTAAACCTTCTCTGAGAAAGCAAAATATTTTCAACCAATTTTGTTATGTACGAATTGTTTTAAACTGTTAAGCCGGTAAAAAAGTTTTAATATTAAATGAATTAATTTTTACGTCCACTACAAATCCGATTTTAACATACAAATACTTGTTTTTTTTTTACTTAAAAGACACTGCAATTTGAATGCTACTATTTATTTTTGAATTTTTACTCAAGTTTGCTGCGATATTAATTTAAAGTTTTGATACAATCATCTTAAAATGCAAGAAGCAATTGCTGTTTTTCTTCAGGCTAATCAGGGACAACACTTTCGCTGTTAAGGTATTTTTCGTTTACAGAAAGTCTCTTCTTAGCAAAAATCCAGTTTAGGCGTAAAGTGTCGTCCCTGATTAGCCTGCGCGCACTGCACAGGCTAATCTGGGACGACACTTTACGCACATGCATCCCCCTTTGCACAGAGCACGGCTCATATGTATTGATTGTACCGCGATCTGTGCATTATGTCAATCATGTTTGTTGGGCGCACTTGTAATCCCGTTCAACCTGCTTAGGATACAAATATACCAGCACACCTTTTAGAAGGCGTGAACATGTACTGTCATCGTTCCTGATAGACGTGCACGTACTTTATATTGGAATGAACGTTTAATTAAATACGGAATACCGTTAGGCAATTGTGGTTACACATAAAAATCCAGGGGGCGAGAATGCGAGAACGCGAGAGTACGATGACGAGAATGCGACAATACGATGACGACAGTGCGAACATACGATGGCGAGAATGCGAGAACGCGATGGCGAGAATGCGAGAACGAGAGAGTACGATGACGAGAATGCAATAAAACGATCACGACAGTGCGACTATACGATGGCGAGAATGCGAGAACTCGATGGCGAGAATGCGATGATACGATGGCGACAGTACGATATGACAATCGCATGGTCGCCATTGTACTATCGCATCGTTGCGTTCGTATTGTCGCACTGTCGCAGTGTCGTCATCCTTCTATCGCGTTCTCGCATTCTCGCCTGCGCGTTCTCGCAATGTCGCCATTGTACCATCGCACTGTCGCCATTGTATTTTCGCACTGTCGTCATCGCACTGTCGCATTGTCGTTATCGTACTATCGCGTTCTCGCATTCTCGCCATCGCGTTCTCGCCATCGTATTGCCCCACTGTCGTCATCGCATTGTCGCATTCTCGTCATCGTACTCTGGCGTTCTCGCATTCTCGCCCTCTGGATTTTAATGTGTAAACACGATGGCACTTACGGTATTCCGTAATTAAAACTTGTGATGGAGACAATAGCTATTGTAGCATGTAACTGAATGAGTAGACCAGCAAGATAGTCTGACTATACGAAGTGTTTTCTTCTTTTCAGCAAGTATGCTATATTCTGTCCGTATGCGTACAAGAAGAACGGAACAGTGCGTTCACACGATATCTCCATATTTTATGACTATACGCACCCAAACACAGAATGGTACAACAAACTCAAAATTAAAACATGGAGAAACGTTACTACTGCAGTTGATGGCGTAAAATACAGAGGGTACATATTGCTTTATATCTTGATAAAACCGTTTTTATTCAACAATAGTTATATAAAATATACCATAGTTGGAGCAGTGCATCCACATTGCACCGTGACACGTGATAGTCCGTCTTTAATGAACGTAGAACACAAATTGTGTTTGAACAGCTGACAATAGCCTTTTATACACAATCAATCTGATTCCATTGTAATTATATATTAAATTTGATATTCATATCGGTTTGTTGACAAAAATTTAAAGGGACGACAACACCAGTCTACCCGAGGTTACAGAGATGTTCCCGGTTGCTGACATTGCAGATGGCCACTGGACGAAGCCTTATTTCGACTGCGGTGGAGGCGACATCTGGATGGTCACATACTCTTCGCCAATATTCTTTGTGGTTGGTGGTACGCCGATTTTCAAGTGAGTTTAATTTGCTTTGGTTGTAGACCTTTATCTGTATTCAACAGTACCGTAATAACGTTTCGGAAAATAAAGATTCGAAAATCTATTTTTTAAATATAGAAGTCCGCAAATGTAGAGACATTTTTTTTTTTTTTTGTCAATTATTGTATTAAAATAATTAAAATGTTTAAGTTGTACTCTTTCCCTCCCAGATATTAATTTAATACAAATTTACATTTTTTTCAATCTCTTACCTTAAATTTTATATGTTAAGTAAAACAATTAAACATACTGCTTCCTTAATACAATATCATTTCAAATGCTGTTTGGTTAAACATTTTTTTATTACCGGTATACATACCCAATAACGCAAATGAAATGGTCAGTTTCCCGCAGGCATTCATATGCCAGGTTTAATAACCTTAGTCAGGTTGTAAATACATACGATCGACGGTTCATCAGATAGACTAAACCAGGGCAGAAATCTGGTAAAAAAATAGCTGTAAAATAAAGTGTTCGAAACTTTAGTGTCATTAATTATGGACAAAAACCAGTATATCCGAAAAAATTAATAAAAAAAAAACAGCATAACTATTTTGGCTTAAAAGGAATAGTCCGAAAATTTAACTTGTCCGGAAACTTATATCGATTCCGGTTATTATGATACCGATAACAGTTTATTCACTACAAAACATTAGGGTCAGTTGAGAAAGTAGCAAGCAAACCTACCGTGTACCGAACATACCGTAGTCATATACAGCTCTGCTTGAGCAGGCGAAGCTGAATATTGGTTTGATGTTATCGGCGTCAGACGAAACATGGTATACTCAGACTATATCAAATAATGCGTGTCATGACGGACTTCTTTTCTTATTGATCAAAGCGGAAAAGCACATTCAGAGCATCTGATTGCGCAAACTCAATTGCGACCATCATCCAAATATATATTTTATATTTACGTTTCAGATTAAAAAAATCGTTTGAACAGAACAGTTTATTTGCGACATTAGCATTATAGCTCACCGTAAAAAACATAAAGCAATGATTAATACACATGCGTCAAAATATCAACAATTGTTTATGTATTTGTAAAAAAATTATAATTTTTGAAAGGATGTAAAATGTAGGAGAAGGCTTTTAATTTTTAACAATGTAATTATGACAGATAAAAGTTGGTAAGAACTAGGGACTACAACTGTACTTGTATTCAATGATATTGATCAGAGTTATACGTTTTTAAGAATTCGCAGTTATATTTTATGTATTTTGCGAAAAAATTTCATGTTACTCGTATATAAAGAATACATTGTTGGTGCCGAGATGGAGAAAGTTTATTCCGTGAGGCTTAGAAAAAGAAAATATTTTTCTTTTTCGGGCCGAACCGGATAAACTTTCTCCATCTCGGCACCAACCATGTATTCTATTTATTCTTCTTCATGCCGTTGCCACATTTTATCAAAGACAAATGATACATTGACATAATTATATAATTATTCTTGTCGAGCCTCCTACATGTACACAACATTCCAGACGACCGAATAACTACCGATTGTGTCACGTAAAAAATAGTTCCACTTTAAAACTGTTCCTTTATGAGAATTAGAATGAGAAGACATAAAAAACTAATCGAGAATGTGATATTTTTCTTAGGAAAAAAAGAAAAAAATGTAGCAGCAAAACAAATACTAAGTTTTATTTACCCGAATGACAACTTTAATCCATGACTTATAAGAACAAATTAACAACGATATACACATCCATTTTCTGTTCTTTCATCCCTTTGTCGAAATCCATTTTCTGTTTTTCCATTCCTATTATCGAATTGTATTCTAAACCACACTATTATTTTCATAGCGTTTGTATCGAATGCTATCCACTCTGACCCAAAACCCGATTTACGAAATCGTTATCCTGCCGTAGCGAATTATTTTATTCCTATCAAAATTAACAATTATGAATGACAAACAACCACTCCGAAATACGTTTATGATTCGTTCGATGCGTTAAAAAATACTGTTAAAATTACCATGTCAAAATTGTTGTCCCTAAATCCTGAGAGAAACTAGATAGTATGTTTCGTTTGAAAAATGACGTCACACAAGGTACGTCATAAATTGCGTAATCAAGTAAATGAAAATGATAAATACGGAAAGCTGGTTCTGTAATATATTTTAAAGAAGAAAAAAGGATGATAGATACATGAAATAAAACAATAACATTCATGATGAGTACCAATAAATTTCAAAGGTCAAATATAAGAACATGTTAATCGTCACAGCGCGCGTAGGAATACACTACTTCCTGTTGACCGGGGATAGGAAAATTTATTCGATCCTGCTTTATTTGGTCAATGTTTGCTACAGAAGCAGGAGAAAGATATCTATAGCGCACGTTATTTCTTTGACAGCATTAAACATGTCGGCGAGTAAACAATCACGTGTTTATGCCCCTTTTTTAAACGATATTTCGGCTGTTGTCGCCAGCTCACAGGAAGTCTTATATAACAATTATATAAGTATACCATAGTAGTGAGACTTTAAATTCAGGCAGTATACCTTACCCAAGGGTATGAGCTTTTATGATTGGCTGCAACGACAAGAACTGTGGAGAGTAAACTGTGTTTTAAAGGGATGAGTAAATTCACTTTAATCAAACAAAAAATAACATGAAGTTGATAACGTAACGAAATGAATTAAGAGCATACAGATATCATGCTAATAACAGGTTGGTTTCGAGTATCGCCTTAAGTTTTTAGAGTGCTGTTCATTGAACGATTATATTAATAAGATTGCAAGTGCTCTTAAAGAGGGTATATACGATTTTTTTTATATGTGTTTAATTGTAATATATTCATAAAATATGTTACAATAACACAAAATAGGCAAGAAAAATTATACATTAAAGCCGAATTTCATAAAATGCAGCAAAGACAATTTAGCGCCCCGAGCCGATAGTGACGTACATATTTTCCTACAATAACCGAAGCATTCGTCTTTGTATTATAAACCGTTAAACTACGAGGGGTGTTCCAGAAGTTCGTGGATTTTCGCTATAACTTATTAGTTTGCTGGTAAAAGTCAATGAAATTTACATATTATACAAACCAATTATCACGGACTTTATATATAAGCTAAAAATGCATGAATTCCATAAAGCGCGTTTGAAACGCGTTGCCATAGAGACCTCAGTAACGACATGCGGCGCACGCGTGTATTTTATTATAAGTATGAGCGTTAAGCGAATTTAAATTTGGTTTAAATGTCGTTGATAAACAGAATTTACGGCAAATTTCACGTTACAGCGCCTAAGTCCTCCTTACAGCCCGGATTTGGCCCCTATGGACTTCCGCGTCTTCCCGGAAGTTAAATCACAGTTGCGCGGTATTCGCTTTGCAAGTAAACAGGAACTTACAGTTGCAGCAAAGCGAATCGTGTTGTCTTTTGACGCTGACTGGTATAGAGACACTTTTGACAAGTGGGTTTCCCGACACATAAAGTGCATTCGCGTTGGAGGTGATTATGTGGAAAAGATTTGACAGTTGTTAACTTCATAACGTCATTGACGTTGAACAGAAACGTTACACGTGCGTCGGTGTGCGCATTGTGCACATGTTTAAATCTCTGATATATATTTATTGTTTTATGTATTTCCATGACATTTGGAGAGTAGATTTGGAAAGGACGAAATATTCTCAACATGCTTTGTGTTTGTCCATTTATGTTACCAAATGAAAGTTATATTGAAAATCCACGAACTTCTGGAACACCCCTCGTAAGTTTAGATGCACATCGTACATGTATGGTATACATGCTGGCGAATTTGGCTGCATAGCCGTTTTCAATTTCAGATTAAATATCTGGCTTATTTCGCATTTTTCGACACATGTTCTTCTTAACTTTTATTTTAATTTATATTGAAATATATATATAATAAGTTGTTTACACCGTTTATATAAATTCATAAATATTTGACAAAATCGTATATACCCGCTTTAATGGTTTGATTACAAGCAGAAAAGATGCATACATAGCGTCACGGCCTTTTCTCTTTATTATACGCATATTTTTTTTGTTTAAATGCATACCATTTGGAAGCATTTAACAGTTTAAACACATAAATAAAGATAAGTTATGCCGTGTTCAAAATGTACCGATACTAATATATGTTGTCTTTATTCATCGACCTTTATTCGAGTTTAAACGTAAACACTTTCAAGCAGACGCACATACTTGAAACATACTTCAGCGAGACATGCTTATCGCAAATCCCAAGAGTATCGATTTTACAACACGAACTATGTATATGCTATAAATAATCATGAATGAATACGCATTTCGGATGTTTACAAAGCATATGGCAAGTTTAAGTTTCAAATCACGTTAGTGATTGTATAACCGTACAAAGTATTTGAAAGAAATTACTCTCCGTGTTGACTCATTGTCATATTTCGCAATGTTATTTGCGGTTATGTCCACAAGTGCATAAGTCAACAACGGAATATGTGTTGTGTTTTAAGTCGTTTAAGTGTCTATTGAATGGATTACTAGATGGATAACTCGACACAGTGGAAGACTTTAACCGATGAAAAAGAGGACAGATGTATCGTAGAAACCCGTCAAGACACGGGGGACAAAAATCCTGATATTAAATATAGAAAAGATGACGATGAACGAGAACGGGATTCCACAAGAGATGACAGATTCGTCGAAACCGATGATCACCCTGAATTTCTGCAAAGTCGACAGTTTAAAAACATGAAGCCGTACTATAGTGGATCAATTCTAGACGACCGAAATGCCGAAATGAGAAAGTCAATTTATTATATCAGACAACATTGGGACGACTTTGGCATCTTTACAAAATGGCTTAAGGAACTGTTCTTGAACGACGAGCCTATTGCATTTAAAGACAAAACAACAGAAGAAGACTTTGAGAGACTATTTTCAAGGCAACGCAATTGGATGACAGAGGAAAGTGTACACACAGAACCAGTCAGTTTTGAAGCGATCCGCTTGTATACCTCAGACGAAGGGTATAAGCGTATTTATAAACTTTGTAATCACGTGTTTAGGGACGAACATTGCTTGATTTCAACGAAAGAGATACGTAGCGTTGTATTCCTTATTGAATTGATTAACATTGATTTGTACAATTATTGTTTGCTGCACTCTGAGAAAAGGGATTATCAAGGGACGGTATATCGCGGAATGGTTTTGAATGAAATGGATTTTGAACAGTTCAAACGCCTGCGACATGCACCTTCAAGCTCTCGAAACATTGCAGTTCCGCTGGGTAAGACATTTATTAAGCCGAATAATGAAACAAACACACTTTAAGTTATATACAAATATGCTAGCGAACGTAAAGACTGATGAATAACGTAATGTATGGGTAGCGTGCCGCATTTAGATTTTTAAAACATAACAAAAACCATTTTAAAGTTCATAGAATATATTTAAGCTCCATATCATGTCTATAGTTATTTGTTTCAGTACTCTTCTCAGCAAGTTTTGATGTAGGTGTCGCACGGAGATTCATTAAACATCGGCTGAAAGAAGCCAGCAAGGAGGGTTTAAAACTGCAACCTGTCGTATACAAAATAAACATAATAGGACTGAAACCCGAATTCATTCAACACTTCAAAAGTAGGTTTCCGAAAATGACGCTGACCTCCATGGGTGCTGTCGACATTCACGAGATTTCGCGGCACCCGGGAGAGAAAGAAGTCATCCTCCGAGGACCTTATACGTTGATTCTGGACATTTATGATGACGAGAAGGACTTGGTTGGTGTACCATGCAGTGTTCTGGAGGCATTGGTGATCACGTCTAATCGGGATCACATCACAACCTCCCAACCCGGGCCCGACGACGATTTAGCTAGGGATATGTATGGTGCCATGGTTATCGTTACCCGCAGCGAATATGCCGTGCAGTATTGTCGATCCAAGGGCTTGCACCGAGATGAGTCAGATTTTCAGGACATTCTTGAAAATGCAAGAATTCAGCTTGATAAACTGTGGAATTTATGATTTCGTTATTAATAATAAAGAGCAAATGTGATTTATAAGAACTTTACTTATTTATGCTATACAAATATGTGGTTAATGAAAGTAATAATGGTCCATCTTCTAATGCGTGTACTGTTTTGCATTTCGTCTTTGTATCGACACAATATCACGCACATATCTTATGACATGTTATTCCGTAATGAATTAAGGATACTCATTAATAATCATAATGATTGTGTCAGGTATTTACACGCAATTTGTCCATAAAGACTAGGTTAAATATAGTAATTTGTTAATGAAATAGAACTTGTCGTTGGCACTTGCTATCCATGCATTGCCTTGATATTTTTTACTAATGAGCACGATGCCCGTTTTTCTTAGTTCTAATGAACGATTGCAAAATCAGTCATTGACATCTAGAGTGTAAAATAGTGCAGGCACTGTTTTTATAATGTTCGCTTTCCAACTTCTTAAATTACCGTATATTCGGTGCAACAGAAAGAAACTGCCAAAACTACGTTACTTGAATTAATCCACGAGATAGAAAATTGACGTTTTCAATAGATTAAACGAAAATGATCTAATAAAACATATGTTCAATTGTACCATAATTTAGGTTAATATACAAATACTGCATATGTAGGTAAGATTGTTTCACTAAGGTGTTCGGTATAAAACGCGCGTGACTAATGGTATAACCTGGTCGCCCATGGTTCGATTCCGGAGAAGAAAGAATGTTTTATCTACATAATATGCGATTATAAATATCAGCTTAAATTCACGGATTTAATGATCTGTAAAGAAATTATGTTAAACTTGTCTTCAAATATACTATAACAATTTGACATGCAGACGGTCGGACAGACGGGCGGGTGGGCGGTCCAGAGGGCGGGCGAGAAGGCAGGTAAGTCAGCAGACAGACAGGCAGGCAAACAGACAGAAACACAGACAGGCAGGCACACGGACGGACAGATGGGCGGACGAGTGGGTGTGCTTGTTGGTCGGCAGACAGACAGAAAGCTACTTTTTATTTTTGAAAAAAGTTAGTTTTGCTTAAGTTTACGTGATATGCGAATAACTATATAGCTGTGAGCTCTTTATTTTTTAGCTTTGGTCATCAATCAGTGACGTAAAGTCCTTAAAATTGAAGCTTTGAACAATTAACATCGTTTAATCTATTTTTTCCAAACAATATATATGTTACGGTTTACAAATCATGATTTGGTTATCACAGTATTTGTTGTTGTTCTTTAAAGAAAGAAATTACCTCATTCTCTACATGATTCATAAGGAAATACAACGGTGACTCCCCATACACTGAAGCGTAAGGCCGAAACATTAATATCAAACATTAATACGAAAAGTACAGAAAACACCAATCAAAATCGATATACCTAAATATGGGAATAGTCATGAATATTTGGATACGATAATACTTCTTGCAAAGTACGTGCTTCAGAAACCTAATCTCGGACAAATCTTCATTAATGTTAATCTTGAGGTTATTTCGTCCGATTAATCACGAAAGCGAATAACATGTCTTAAACGTACCCAATAAAGAGCTCATTAGCTATTTTCTTAATGGGTGTCCTTTCATAAAAGGGCAAAATTGCGACATTTTCAAAAGAAACGGGAAATTAGATAACATCAGCCAATATCGTGCGTCTTACAACAGATCTAGATGCAATCTTTCCAAAGTTATTTTTTAAACAAAGACTTTCAAATTAGCCGTCTGGTATTATGAAAAACTAATTAATTTAATCATGTTAGAAGTGCAGTGAACATTGATTTGTTATTAACCAATCTAACGTTGAAGCAAAATGAACAAATTGTAAGGAACTTTTATTATTATTATTATCATCAAATACTAGTAAATTATCAACAATAATATTCCCGAGGTATTTCATACATTCTCGAGTAGAAGGTTTCTTATTTACTATTAAGACAATAAGTATGGTGAAGGTATCATACCAGGTTTTCTCTTTCGGCCAATTAAACTGAAATAACACTTGATGTTTTACTAAATTCAAGATATTCATATGACGTAACATTTGCAACTTAATTTCATATAACTATTTATAGTGTTTGTCCTGATTCAGGTGTTTAATTTGCAAATGTTAACTTTACATTAACAACTATATTGGAAAGTAATAAGGTAGTTTTTTGCGAAACACTATTACGGTTAAACCTCAAACTGTCTTATTATTAATAATTTAGTGTCATATGCTTCTTTCACAATCAATCGCCTCATTGTGTTTCCACATGAAAGAGACCAACAGACTTCTTAATGCAGCTGTAATATGGTCATATATTTATATACCAAAGTATTCACAGTACAATAACTTAAGAACAGTTTCGTGTTTAATGTGTCTTTGTGTGTGCGCATGCGTGATTTTTAAACTAAGATATTTACAAAAGAAACAGCAAACTAATTAAACGTTATCCGGGGACTGACTCAAGAGGTACATGTATATTTTATATAATTACACTTTTTTGTGTTTTTACAGAGGCGTTGCAACTATAGACATCGAGTTGACACACGTTGATATTAACCAGTGCGATGCTGAAGAAAAAGACACCAACAAAGGTTCCGGTCTGGACGTTTTTAGAGGCACACACATGTGCCAGCCTACAACAGAGGTGATTTGACTTCAATTTGGCACACCTCAGTCGTCAGTATTTGACTCAAGAGACATAATTTGGCATGCGTGTTTATATTTTCTTTATGTATAGGATTATATAATTAGAAACATTTCATACGCGTGTTTGATATGTGATTACTCTTGGGGTAAGGGTCAGATTCGGCCAGCCCAAAATGTTTGTATTGACCGATCTAAGGCAGTGACTCCAGTCTTGACCAATGCATGTTTAGAATAGGTGATCGGTTATAAAAGTAGTGGATAAAAACAGAAATTGCTCTTATGATTATGTTTCTGGATTTGCATTGATTGGTTTGACTCTTTAAATAAAAATTGGTATAAAAGGCAGAAACTGTCGGTTACGTACACGACAGAAAAAATACACACAATTGTAAGTGGTAAATAATACAGCCCTATTGAACAAAATTGTGTATGTACAATTTGATATAGGCCTAAGGACAATTTTTGCTTAGCTTTTTTAAAAGCTAGCGACTAAAAGCCTGACACGTGTGTATCTTTTTTTTCAAACGAGAATTTCAAGCGAATATTTCAGATACGAAATGTGTATTAATATATGCAAAATATAAAGAAATATGCTTGAATTGAAACCAACCATTATTGGTAATATTTAGCACTTATTTTTTAGTGTGTCCCAATGTATGGACAAGGGTTCGAACCTGGGGCGTACTACTGTCATTGCAAGAAAGGCTACTATTTCCCGAACACGGCTGAGTCCATAAAAGCATACACTGGTGTTAATATCGAAGGCCACTTTAGAAGTGTCGGTCATTTTGATGACGTCACATTTAGATGCGTTGCGTGCGCAGCTGGATGTGACACGTGTTGGGATTCGTCACCTTGCCTGCATGAACGTAACAGAGCACTCGTGATAACCATTTTGCTTTTGAATTGTATAACAGTTTGTGGAATTTTGGTTATCGCCATATTGACGTATTACTACAGACATGAAATGGTGAGCCAATTTGTGTACAATAAATAATATAGTTTATGTTATAATTAGTTAAAGGGGCCTTTTCACGTTTCGGTAAATTGTCAAAATTGAAAAATGTTGTTTCAGATTCGCAAATTTTCGTTTTAGTTATGATATTTGTAAGGAAACAGTAATACTGAACATTTATCATGCTCTTAAATATCCATAATATGCATCTTTTGACGATTTCAAAACCCGAAAATTATAAAGCGTTGCAACGCGAAACGAATTACTTATTTGGAGAGTTCTGTTGTTGTCGTTATATTTTGTGAAACTACGAGGATTGCGTATATAAAGTATAAAATACATCTGACATTGTATCCGGAAGGATGGCCGAGTGGTCTAGGTCGTAGACTTTTTACTCCAGGACTCCATAGGTCAGTGGTTCGAGCCCTGCTGAGGGTTACCTTTTTTCTTTTTTTTCTTGTTATTCTTGATTTTTTACTGGAGCTTTTTATATGCAATGTTTACATTTATCAATATAAAGCATTTAATGACAAACTTCAAAACATGCCAAAATCTGTGAAAATGCCCCTTTAAATTACGCCATAAGCATACGCGTGATTCTAACAGCCTTACCTCATTGGGGTGAACATTTTTTGGCCCGTTTCAATAACGTTGTACATAAACAGAAAACACACATATGCTCTCAAATGGAAATTGTTTAATCTGCGTCATCCCGATTGTGTGTTGTAGAAAAATGAGCACTTGCCCAACAGTATTACAGAGGACAGTAGTACACGGCAAACGTAAACGCGAAATTAATAAAACTGGGCTGAAATTACATATTTATAATTATATTTAATTTAAGCTTGTGTGGAAAAAGAAATTTGAAACAAGATTAAAATAGCTGGAGGAAAAAATACTCGGTTAACAATCTTTATGTTATTACTTTGCAATTTGTTTGTTACTTAAGTTTGAGTGCGACACAATTGTTACATTTATCAAAGAGTTATTACTTTTAATGTTTGTGTGTCCATTTCAGATTCACATGTTAACTTTACTGCCTGAAGGTGGTTAATATTGATTATCTGATGTTTCTCTTTTCGTTCATTTCAGATTATTAAATCTGCAAGCCCAATATTTTTAGAGTTATCTTGCCTGGGCGCAGTTTTGATTTGTATCCAGGTAAATAACTAAATTACAAAAAAATCAATATGTTAAAGCTCAAAGCTTACTTTAAGAAACGCAACATGTGTACATAATTGACTTAATATTTCGATTAGGTAGTTTTAGTTTTGTAAACAGGATATCAGAGTCAACGATATCATGACGTGAATAAATAAGACAAGCAACATTTAAGTATCATACACTATTTAGACGCCACTAGTTGGTAGAAATTTTGTGATTTAAACTTGTTTGTAGACTGGAAATAACAAATGGCCAACTGTAAGCGTTCTGTTCTTGATGCCCCGGTTTTACAAGTTTTAAACATGTAATGAAAAAAATGGATTTCAGAATAGGTCTATGCTACTAAAGCCTTTAGTTATTTCGTTTTCTTAGAATTTCTTCGAGTACTCAGACGCCACTGTCGTTTGGTGCAGCGTGCGGATCTGGCCTTTGCATGCTGGCTTCTTTGTCCTGTATGGTTCATTGATTCTCAAAACGTGGAGGTATTCATAAACGTTTGAAATATTTTCCCAGTATAAAAACATAGATGATATATTAATACATATTTACTTTAATTATCTTGTCCATTATTATGTATTATTATTCGCATGATACTTATGTTTTTGGATACATACGTTTCTTTAAAGTAGCGTTGCTGATAGTAATAACCAATACAAAAACACGAATGTGATATTAATCAATCTCTAGTTAAATGTGTATTCTTGGACATAAAAACGAAAACTGCATTTAAATCGGCAATGTTTTGACAAAATACTGGCTAGAGTTAGCTCCCTGTAGTAATCTGCTCCATGTACAATTTTCTCATAGTATCGGCCCTTCTAATTGGTTGCTCAGATTTGTTGCTATGCGCATGTGCTTGTTCTAAAATAAGTAACTTAATGAAAAAACGAAACTATTGCTCATGTTGATCTTAAAATATGTTTACATTTTATTCAAAAATAAGTGGCATATTAAACATTTGATAAATCTACTATTAATCCATAAAGAAACTAACGTAATTGTGTTACGCAATTAAAAATCATAGCATCACCCTGGAATAAATATGACCTACCTTCCACCGAACACCTGAAGTCATGAGAATGATCGTAATAATAGTCATGGATAGCCATCAAATAAATTACAACTTCTAACAATTGAAGAAAAAACAACAAACTTTTACAGCACTTCCTGAAGATTTTAAAGGCACGATACTATGAGGAGGACCGATACTATGAGAGTAAGGGATAACCGTGATTGTGCATTGTTGTTTGATTGAAGTTTGAGAACTGAAAGACATATTGATCAATTGTTATTATTTTTACTACCTCTGTATCAAACATAAAGATTGATGAGGAATGAATAATCAATTTTATTAGTTTTTTTAATTAGTATTTACAGGTAAAGGGTGATTATTTATGCATCAATTTTCAATTTCTAAACATTTCCGTACTGAATCAAATCTTATAAAAACAAACACTTCAGTCTTCAGATTGGCAATAACATAATGATTGATGACGCATAAAAGTATGGCTATACAAATGTGTTTGACATTGCTCATTGTTTGCAATATTTTTAAACTCTTTACAAATATAACATAAATTTAGCGTTGATTACATTCTCGCTTATAATGTCATACTTCCTGACTTTCAACTGAACGACTTGGCAGTGTGTGTGTCTCATATGTTCTGTATTTAAGTTACTGTTGAACCATATTTCTCATGATCACTCAGGATGATACAAATCGTAAATGTGCATAGCTTATTACGACCTCGTTTAAAATGGTTAACGATAAAAATTAGTATGATTTTTTCATCGGTCAGTGGTGATAATAGTGTTGCTGATGTTCTAATGCTGAAATGGTAGGTTTATACAGAATTTAGAGTGTGTTTTATTTCTATTGTAAGCTATTTGTTGTTTGATCAAATAGGATTTCCATGATATTCACTGTGGGCACTCACAAAAGGGTTCGTCTGCCAGACCAGGTGTTACTGCAACGCTATGCCTTGCTGGTCTTCTTGGTGTTAATCTTTCTCGCCGTCTGGACGGGCACGAAGTCGCCAACCGTCGAGGTGTTGGTAACATCGGATAACCTGAAGTTCCACTACTGCAACTATGGACCTTGGGAATACGGGATTATATCCCTTGAAATCGTGTTTCTTCTCTACGGTGTCTATCTGTGCTTTACCGTCCGCCAGGCGCCCCCTCATTACAACGAAAGCAAACATATCACGTGGGCAACGTACAACGCTATCATTTTGGGAAGCTTTACGTCGCTATTGTCGTGAGTGTTTATATCCATTTTTTGTTTTGCCTTTTTTACGTCGCTCTTGTCGTGGGTGTTTATATCCATTTTTGTATTGCCTTTAATGTGAGCAATATTTCGTTTGTATGAGTATGATCTTTACAATGCTTAGGATTCTATATCAGTTTTAATAGGAGATCAATTTAATTCATATTATTTTAAAATGAATTTTATTTGAAACTGCATCCTCATACGAGTACATCAGGACTATGGTATAATAAGAATAATCAACGAAATTGTCGTCGCCGACTTTTAACACTTCACTTGATGCAATTTGATAAATTCAGAAACTAGATCTACAGAGATAGCTGATGCGGCTGATTGGAACACAAGTATTTTCGCGAGTAATCACAAGTCATCAAGTGTATAAAAATCCTCAACACTTAATATGAACTGTGAAGTCAAGACAAGTCAAATAAATAATTTTAAATAAATCGGAAGTAATGTATTGATATACATGTATCTGCATTATTAACAAACTTAAAAGTTTTAAGTTAATTTTATAACCCTATACTATTTGTCTTTTAAATGTCATTTAACAAGAAAGAAGAAACCGAGAACTGGTCCGATTGATATGTTTGTAGCTTTGAACAAAGCAATCTCATGTTAGCTTGTGATCTCCTCTCTCCGTCTTCCGTTCTTCGTATTTAACCCATTTATGCCTAGTGGACTCCCCATCCTTCTAAATTGGATCAATTTATTTCCAAAATTAGGGATGTCTAGTGTATCTATTTCTATATTTAGAAAATTTCCTACAGAAATTCCTTTAAGCAAACAGCGTATTAAGCAACATGCGGCGTCTCATCTTGGTCTACGCTGTTTGCCAAGGCCTTTTTTTCTAGACGCTAGGCATAAACGGGTTAATACGTCAACATTTAGATTATAAACACGTTGGAGGCCATGTATATTACAAAGTCTTCATTCGGAATAACATCTTAGACGTCAGTGGGGTAAAGCACTTCGTCAAGATAAAAAGAAGACCATTTTAACTTTTTTCGACGTCACAAAATCTGCCCACACAAAGTGAATTTTTTCAAAACAGTTGGCTCAATATAAATTGCTCTGCTGCAATGAAATTGGCTTTAAACGATCGGGAGAGTTTTGCCTCGAGGCTTTAGAAGAAAATAGTAACTGAATATATACGGAATATTACGCTAGTCAATTGTTCCAAGAGGTTGTATTACTCGAGTGGCTTGTGTGATGACGTATCACACGAGAGGCGGAGCCTCGAGTGTGATGCGAAATAGCACAAGCCACGAGAGTGATACAAACTCTTGGAACAATTGACTAGCGTAATATTCCTTTTATTATATACAACAACTAACGAAAACAGTTAACAATTGTATTTTTTACTTTAACAAAACTGACAAAACAATGGCTAAAACGGTACGCCATAGAACAGTTTATGTAAATTAACCTGTAAACATTCGAACCGGGAAAACACAGGTTTCCGACACGCTTACCTTAATGCCATCGTTAATCCAATGTTTATAACAATTAAGTTGACAACTTTAAATTTTAATCCGATGTTTATAACAAAAACGTTGAAACGATATGCACTTACACTTCTATTTCTTCCATGTCTTTATCGAAACTTAGTTTTAAACCACACTATTTTATTGTATTCCTATCGAAATATACATTTATGCATGATAAACACACACTCCAAAATACGTTTTGAATTCGTTCTATGTTTTTACAAATAGTTTACTGTTAAAAAACACCTCGTCCGTCATGTCATTTAATTCCAGAGTTTAGATAAAACCATCGCGTTTCGTCACATAAATGACGTCACACGATATACTACGTAATATATTTCGTAATATAAAATATTTTCGGTGCGCGTAATGTGACGTCATTAAATGGGTCGAAGTAGTCCGGCTAGTATGGTAATACGGAATTGGAAACAGCGAGTAGCGTAATACGGGATTTTTATTTCAACGATTGATACAACCTGTATTTTGTAAAAAGCATTAAAGCAGGTATATAATAAAAAGCAGAATTGGTATGAATCAACCTCCTCTGAGGATTTCTGTCATGTTCAATTCTCTCAAAGTGATTAATACACCTAAATATACCAGGGGAATCACCATTATATTAGCCATTGTTGCAGGTTACGTATAAACAACAACGTCTTCGTACTTTTTGCAATAATTATTTCCTATCCAGCGTCCTTTACATGTATTATATTCATGTTCCTTTACTTGCTAAGAGAATATTGTTATTAACAAACTATCATTAGTTATGTGCAGTTTGTTGTATAGTCCATTCGGATGTATATACTCGTTTTAATCATTCAATTGTTGTCATAAGATCGTCTAAGGTAAGTACAATACGTATCTTGGAGCGGAAAACCTTCATATTAAAACACACAAAGCTATGCAAACATTCCTAACTAATAATGTTTCTACCATTATTCAGCGAGCGTGTCTTCGGTGATCTAACTATTGATTATTTGTAACATGTAGTCAATTTCTTACAATATTTCAAAAACATACTTATGTCGTAACATAATGTTGCTACAGATCCTAGATAAGACAGAGCTAAGAGAGTATTTCTACGAAGGACCAATGGCAATTGTAAAACACTTCATGTTTGTGATGTTTCAGGCGTTTATTTATTTCGGTGCTCGGGCCTGACCTGATGCTGCTGTTACAGATGCTACAGATACAGGTGTACACGACGATTACCGTGTTACTTATATTCGCTCCAAAGGTAACTTTGGAGTGTACTGTAAATTTTTAGTTTTAATAGGTCAAATGTCTTGCTAAATTGATAATTCAATTTATTTGAAATGAACCCATTCAACATTAATAGCATTAAAAAATCTTCGTCGTATCTTGTATATTTTTCAGTTTCATGCCTTAATCAAGAAAACGGCTGTGGAACAACAGATGCCAAACCAGTTTACAACTCAACATACAATGAAAACAATAACAGGGCGGACGAAAAAGAACCAGATTTTACCGATCATATACGTATCAAAAGCTCACAAGGGGACCCAAACTCTATACTAAAATATTTTTTTCATTCTTTAAAAAAAACGAGAATCAGATTAATTGGATAATGGTCATGTGCATAAAGTAGTGAATATGTGTTAACGATTATGATCACGCGAATCACAGCTGTTACGAGTTCTCCAAATGTCCACCAATCGTGTGCTATTGCTCCAAAACAATTAACTTAGCTTAAGCAAACGCAGCCAAGATAGTTTCATGAACATCAATTCCTTACCGTATCTCTTAACGGAAGCTCAAAAACTGTTCCTATTCCCTTAGCTATGCATTAACAAGTTATTCAACCTCGTACTCTCAAATTTAAATCATTGCACTCGTTGCTGTGAATACACTTCTAAGAATACTATACAAGTGGCATTTTAAGTTTACACAGTTCAAAACTATGTCATTTTGATTAGACAATTATGCCATCAAACGGCGCATGGAACACAAATATTTTTAACTCAACAACCTTCACGGAAAGTCGTAGCGTTTGATGAAAAAGTTACTTGTATTGAACTCTGGAAACTATAAAACTAAAATTAAAAAAGGATAAGCAGAATACGTACGGAACAAACCGTAAAGGCTCCTGATGGTTTTAACTATTAAAGTTTCTTTTTAAATTTTTGAACGTGACGGAAGTGAAAATATTATATTTTTAAATTCACGCGAATAAAAATCTCGAGTGATAGAGTTTAATTGTGCATTGACATCTCTCGCAAAGCACAATTTGTGTTCGGTTTCAAAATGTGTTGTCACTTGAAAAACCCTTTCGTGGTTCTATTTCTGGTTTAAAATCATATATGTGGATTGGTTTTTGCCTTCACACAAATCCTGCATATACATTTTATTTATTGCAACACATTTTTATAAATGTAATCATGGGCAAAATGCGCAAGGAAACCTAAAAGCTCATTAAACTGTATTCATGTAGGTAAAAATTAATGAGTGCGAGGGCTTTTAGATAATTACAATTGTGCATTTTTACCAAATGATCCGTGTGTTTTGTGGGCGTTCAACTCGTTGTTGTCTGGTACTAATTATGGTAACATAATAATTGAACATACACAACCTTTTGAAATAATACGCGTGATTTGTTGTGTACACCGTTAATGTAACTTACGGTTAACAATATCCGTTGAAATCATTAGCATCTATCTAAAAAGCATTTGCAGATGCTCTCACCTTGGAAACTAATGGTTAATCAACTGAAAACATTTGTTTATGAATAAAAGGTCCACTGTCATGCCCATAATACGAATCTTGAATATGTATCAGATGGTTTTCAAAGGGTCATTAAGATATAAACGTCCAAACCACGTCCTTGATGCTTAAAACATCGCAAATGTGATTGAATTTTTATGATCTTTATCTAATTGGACATGGTCAGAGAGTATCGATATGACGATTAACCCAACTTGTATTCATATGCGCAAAAGTGAAAGAACATTATAAATCAGGGGGCGACAAGCATTGGCTCGTATTACACAGCTCATTTTCTACAATATGAAATTTTAAATCGATACAATAAATCAAATTATCGAATAATTAGGAATTATTCTCGTGCTTTTGTTAAATTGTGTAAGTAAAATATTTAGTTTTATTTAGCATAAAATGTCAAAATGTGTTGACAGTCCGGATGACCGAATAATTAACGCCACCGTTTCTATTTATCATATGTTCTGTAGTTATGGTTGTCGGACGTTTGAACATGACAGCAACACAGTGTTTGTGTTTAAGTAGTACATTATTATTGAGGTCGCTGGAAGTCCTCGAAAGGATGACTTGGATAGCGAAGACGAAAGAGCATGGTGTTATGAAAAAGTTGAGCGGGGTATCCATCCAAGTCGCAAATGAGTACTCACTTGAATGAGAATCAGACATAGTAAAAGCTGTTTTTAAGGCGATTTTTGCACATCACTACAAGCTCTGTTTTACTTTAGATTCCATTCATGTTTGTTGACGATCTATATTACTTAGCAGTAAATATCTGGTATCACCTATATACAATGTGCTTACATCGGCTTATTCAAGAGGGCAAACTAAATATATTATGTAAATAACTAGAAACGAGCTGAAAATATTTTGTAATTGTTATTGTTTCTTCGTTTGCTTGCCTACGGTGTAATTGGCTAATTTATCAAAATGACACTAAAACTAGCTGATGCGCGTATATTACGGATCAGGTAATATCGTCATCTATTTTCGCCGTTCTCCTATTTTCGCCGATAACACTTGGTTCAATATAACCTATATATCGTCGCGCGAGATTTCACAGTTGACCTTGTCCGAGAATAAACATCATTGTCACGGATGAATACAGGGTGATTTAAAAAAAATGGTCATCCAAAATAAACAGATGAAAACTAACCTGCAACAAAATGCAAATTTACTTAATGCCCTTTTTCGTTCCTGTTACGTTCTATGTTATTATTTAAATAGTGTGACTTTGTTCATTATCTTACTTGTAAAATGTGCAGCAGAAACAGTATGACGTCACATTGGCACGATATGTCATTTTTTGTCAGCATATGTAAAGCCCGTGAAAAATGCGTGATATATCTCTTTATCACACCTCATGATTTACAAAGTCTATTTTAAGGCACCTCGTTCGGAAAGAGGCAGCTACCGGGCCAGTTATTCACACGATGATCTTACAAATGCGTTCAATATGTGTATTGAACAAGGGCTTCCTGTTGAGAGGGTTGCTTAAACGTTCGGTATTCCGATAGACACTTTAATTGACAGAGTTCGTGGAATAATTGACATAGACACTGTGAAATCTGGCCCATCCCCTTGCTTTGATATCAAACAGAAAACTTTGCTCTTTAAACATATTAAATCAATGGCTGAAATTTGGATGGGTTATTCTCTGGATGGATTATGCCGTTCATCTGAGAAACGTATGGGACAGTGTCTGATTCCGGCTGGTCCAATACCGACACCCTATCCTTAAACCTTGTACCTCATCTATGAATCATTCAAATGTCTTGGATGAAACTCATTATGAAGCTGACACCTCTGAGGACGATGTCGACGACTCTGAAAAGTGCTGCGTGTGTAAACTGTTCACACACAGAACTTAAATACTGCATTAGTCTACCTTTGGTAAAATGGGCACAATGTGACATTTGTGACAGTTGGATGCATCTAACATTTTACACACATGTACAAGTATTTAGGAGGGGTGATCAGTTGTTGTGCCAAAAATGTGCAAGCAAAGAAGAATAAACAGTTTTAAAATTGTAAATAAAATACAAACATAATATTTTGACACTTAATTTCGAATAACAGTTAAAAAATTGTACATAAAATACAAACATATTATGTTGACAGTTAATGTCTAATATTTACCTGTGCTTACTGTTACATTACTTGTTGAACGACCCCTATAAACCAGTTTATGTGTAACCGGCGAAAATAGGTGACGTGACTAACACTGATATTTATTTATAGTGACCTGTAAATGGATGTGTTTACATATTGAAGCCATGTAATAACTCAACAAAAACACTAAATTTTTGTTGGTAAGTAGTCTATATTCCTCTCAATTTTTTTGTTTTTCAAATTGTTTGTATTCGTTATTGTTAAAAAAAACAGTTTTTTCTTACATTGGCGAAGTTCACGTCTTTTTTTCTGACTTAAACATGTGTGTCTGCTGTGACCATATATAACAGAGGCCTTAAGCTATAAGATGCACATGATATTGTTTCATAAGGAGTTTTATTAAATAAATGTTAACTTTCTCTAGTAGGATAATTAAACAATTCAGGTGATTTTCTACTATGTAAAAAAGGCCGTAAAACGGACCAGATCTCAAATCAAACGGACCCTATCCCAAACCGAAATTATGAAAAAAAATCACAATTTCCAAAAAAAAAAGAAAAACAGAAATTGTGTTGAAAGAAGTGTCTTATGATTATTAGACTCTATATTATTTTCTGAACGACGTACAAAATATATAACCATAATTTATATGATGATTATCCAAAATGGCCAGGAAAAGACCTCTTGTGTCAATATTTGTTGATAAAAAAATCACAATTTGGTCGTTTTTGTCGATAAAAATTTCCCAATTTGCCACTTTTATCGATAACAAAATCCGAATGTAACCAGACTCATTTTCCCTAAAAATGGCTGTAAAACCCCCTGCGATTGAAGTTTATATTTATTAAGTAATATCGCAATGTTAAATATACATGAAATACTGTATATGACATCAGATAATTGCTGAAACAGTAAAGAATATTTTACAAGACCTTGCAGAAATTTCTCATATTTGTTTTGAACTTTCATTGATACTATCCCTTTTATATTATATGTATTTAACACAATTTACCAAGACATGCACTTGCATATAATTATTCCCTTTATTTTTATGTGTGAAAAGTAACTGACACATGTTGTAGAGGGAGAATACCTTGTTACGTTTCCGCTTTACAATTAGTTTATTTGGGCATTTCATGATTTTAACAGTCATGTTTTTTTATTATAAGTTGTAGTGCGTTCTTGCTTCCTTAAGCATATTTTTAGGTTCATATATGTTTCTTCTTCTCTCTTAATGATATAGTTTTCGATATAAAAGTAATTTTTATAAATGACACAACAGCTTTCTCCATAATTTATCCAGTTTTAGAGGGAACGTATCTTGTCAAATGGTTTCTTATTCCTTTTAAAGTTTTATTAATCGTTCTTTATTTTTATCTGTCAGTGATTGCTCTAATACTTTAATTTTCGACATTGAGAGACTTTCATTTGTTGGTATATATTGTGATATGTGTGACTTAATTTTGCTTTGTTAATTGTCTTACACGTTTATTTTCTGATATTGGTATCTGGTAGGCATATGTATGTGTGAAGAAATAAATATAGATTTACATCTAGTATTATACGGTTGCATTGTATAAACAAATTTAAAGACTCGCCCACGCTGAAGAAGGTAAAATGTTAATGGTTAATGATTAACCATCTTTAACGTAATTAATGTAACAAGAAACGTCGACATTTTACGCATTAATTGTTAACCTCAATGAATACTCTGCCTATCATTTGCGCTGATTTCTAAAGCGCATTTAATTACTGGTAATGGTAGATTCGTAATTTTCAAAAATGTTCGAGGAAACGTTGACAACTTACTTAATAATGTTGTACGTCAATTGAATTTTTGCGTATCATCAGCGCTGATTCTGTAAATGTCCGTAATTAGTTGTAATGGAGTTCACATTTTTATACCGCGAAACATATTTTCTTTGACCCACAACGATTATTATATCTCTGAGACTTAATTTTTACCAATTATGTTCTCCATATTCAGGCCCATATTCTCGATACAACGATTTTAATTAACAATTCACATTTTCAAAAACTTAACCAACTTATTTTTACTGGCCGTAATAGTAGGTGCTTGCGGATAGTGAAGCAGGTGTCCTCGTGGGTTTCAATACAGCTTAACAATATAAAACTGCGAGTGCAAAAGATATAACCAATGTGTGTCCTTATGTAAATATATACTGACTTATTTTTTTTATTTACAGTGGATTATTTGCGAGTTATTTTGCGACAGGTTCTCATTCATCGTTTGCACATAATTTGACCATGTGTTGGGGTGCTGTTATTTGCTATAGTAAATGAATGGAAATTCAAGATGCTGCATCTAAAAATAAAAAGCCTTTTTATTTATCTTAACTTATGTTTACTTTAAAGGTATTTTTTAATTGTCGCTCTTGCAAGTAAGTTAAACTTAATATTTTGTGAACAACTACAACAGTTACTTTTAGAAAGAAATGTATTATTCACAGATTAAACGCAATAAAACATGAGTGATCCTGAATTTGAAAATGTGCATCTTTTTTTAACATAAACTTGCCCATTACATTAATAACCGTCTTGACGTATCCATATTAATTTATGTTTAATTAACCAATTCATGCTGCTCAGGTTAATCTAACTTTTCTCCCTCAACTTCGCGTTGCATATTGTTGACGTCATATCCTCAATGAAACGTTTTCGGGATAGTAAGTTTGAGTGCAACACATTCATAGGCCGTGTTCTAAAAGGGAGTCAAGATGTATGGGACAGGACGTGTTGGAATGTTTCGATCTGAAACCTGGGTCCGTTCAATAATGTATCCGCTTCCATTTTCGAGAAACAGGCACCTGCCATCCCAGTTGTAATGATTTTGATAATTAAAAAAAATAATCATAACTATATTGATAAATGGGTTCCGTAGCGACGAAAAATGTATGCACCAAATAACATAAATTGAGTAAAAGCTCTTCAATAAAAATATTATCATTTATTTATATTGCAGGTACGTGAGTATGTCAATACATATAAAGCAGTAACAAATTTGTTTATCGATTTTAATAAAACAATTAGTAATATAACCACTGTTCATCCTATTTAGGTAAGTAGAAAGGACCTCCTGGCAATCTTCCTTTTGTTGCGAAAGTAGGTAGAGATTATTCTGGATCCAATATTCTATCCGAAAAACAAATTTTGAACGTCTTGATTAAAAATTGACAAAATAAATACATAAAATAAAACGCATTGATAAAGGGAATATGAACGTTATTTCAGTACGTTTTATCAGAGAAAAATAGTAGATTATTTGGTTATAGAAATAAGTCAAACTAAAATCTTGAGCCTGCGTTAACTTAAACAATTTTAAAGCTAGGTTGATTTACAGCAATATGAACGCAATTAAGATTTTGTCAAATTGCTGGTGTTGCTTTGGTTGCAGATGCTGTTGTTACAGAAGCAATTTAAACTAAAATATGGATAATTTAATAACTCAAAAAAGTATGAGAGTTAGGTAAGATACACTTGGTTCTTGGATAAAGAGCTAAACGAGCAATACGAACATTTCTTCAATATTGTCAGTATGTCCGTCCGTACTTCCATTTTTCTACTCGAAAATATGGATCCTGAGATCACTTGGAAAGTATATATGTGTGTCCTGTGATGAACTTTATGTTGTGAGTAGTGGACTAAATTGGGAATAAGCACATTATTAAACTTTTATTTTATTCGTCGGACAACAATGGTGGTTGCTAAGGTTATTTAGTAAAGAAAAACCAATGTCTAGATACTGTTACAGCTAAACTAGTACTTATGTTGGGTTGATGAAACTCAGCATTAGGATAGTGTGCCATATGGGGAATATGCACTTAACAAATTTTTTATTGGGATATAATAGCACTCGTAGTTTACAAACCACCGCATATTATAACGACCTCATGTAACAAAAAAATAATTATGAGCATCGCTTTGTAGCTGCACATGTCGTTTGCTTTTCTCACACAATACATCTTGAATAGTTGTATTCATGCTAAATACCATTTAAAAATCGATGACCCTTAATAACTATCTGCGATTTGAGGCTTTTTTCAGTATATCTTATATAAAGTCCATTTAATTTGCTCGGAATGCCCATTCCATGCGTAGAGCATATAATTTACTTTTTAGAAGATGAATAGGTACCTTAACCACTATGTTAACACTAGGCTAGAGCACCTAAATTACACCTAAACATTCTGACACAATTATGAGAGGGCTACTTTTCAAACATACATACTGATTTGCGAGTACTTTTCATGCAGCAGTATTTACTGGACGTTCTAATTATTTCGTGTATAGTAACGCTTAAAGGCACTTTGCTTCGTCACAAACTGACAGACGCTTGTTTCCTTGAAATTGAAAGCAGCATTCGTTAAAAGTAAAGTATTATAGAAATTTCGTCGCAATTAATTCGGACCTCCGAGCGAGGGATATTATGCATGCGCAAAGTAAATCCATAATTTTAACCCGACCAATGTGCTTGAGATTTTCGTTCGCCTAATACAATAGGGCAGATTTCAATTAGTTTTCTTACAACCTTTTATTCAAGAAAAAGCTGATGTGGTTCACACGCACTAATTATTTAAATGATTGATTTTTAACATTAAAGCTCGATGCTTTTTGTTTTATACACTTATTTTAATTGCTCGCAAAATGTAAATAGTAAAAAGTTAATGAAATAGACACAAATATCATTTAACATTATATATTCACTGTTTGGATTTACTCCCTTGAAAAGAGCTATCTTTGACTGCACGAAGATCTATACAACAAGAGCTGTCTCCATAGGATTACATATGTCCCTAATAAACGCTTTGATAGAAGTTATTGAAATGCACTAAGTGACCCCTTGACCTAGTTTTTGATCCGGCATGACCCATATTCGAACTTGACCTAGATATTGTCTAGATACAACTTCTGACCAAGTTTGGTAAAGATCGGATGAAAACTATTTGAATTAGAGAGCGGACACGAAAAGTGTGACAGACTGACAGACTGACAGACTGACGGACAGTGTGAAAACTATATACCCCCTTTTCTTCGAAAGGGGGCATAAAAAACATGTTTATTTATAGGTCTTTGTTTGTACTGTTATTTGAAACAAATACGCAATTTATTTGCACACGCAAAAGACGACATTTCACCATCAAACTTATATTAACTTTTTTTTTTCTAAGAAAAGTATCGTTTAATCTCTAATTTCTTTCAAATTACTCAAATTGCATAAATGTCCGGAAAATACTCCTGTACAGTTCAAAACTACCTCCCTTTAAAGATCCCATATACTGCCCTCATACATACGCATACGCACATCAACAAACATTTTGTTTAAATTCGCTTGAAGATGACGAATCCTGCATATATCAGTGATTTTTTTTCATGGCATATGTATGTACAATTCGGTCGAGAAAAACTCGAAAACTTGTAAATAATGTACGCGGAAAACTAATTTTCTGATATCATAAATTCCAACATTTATCAAGCTGAAATCTTGCATTATTAAGGATTTCTTGAAAGTCAGAAGCATCTTTGTGTAAGCCCTTCGATTGGCAATATTGCACGGCATATTCGCTGCGTGTAACGGTGACAATGGCCGCATACATATCCCTTGCCAAATCATCTTCAGGCCCAGGTTGGGAGGTTGGGATGTGATCCCGATTAGACGTGATCACCAAAGCTTCCATAACGCTGCATGGAACGCCAACCAAGTCCTTTTCGTCCTCGTAAATGTCCAGAATCAAGGTATACGGCCCTCGGAGAATGACTTCTTTCTCTCCTGGGTGCCGCGAGGTCTCATGAATATCTACTGCCCCCATAGAAGTGAGTGTCATATTCGGAAACCTACTTTTGAAGTGTTTAATGTACTCTTGTTTCAGTCCTATGATGTTTATTTTGTATACCACAGGATGGAGATTCAACCCCTGCTCTTTGGTTTCTTTAACCCGATTTTTGATAAATTTTCGCGCGACTTTGACATCAAAACTGGCAGAGAAGAGCACTGAAACAAGTTTCATCCGTTCAATGCCCAGTTACAGATTAAACATGCATAATATACAGCATACATAATATAAATGAAATTTGTGTTTGTCATATTTATGCAAAACATTCTTAAATACAAACAGAAAGTTATTAATCAACATTTAACATTTAACTTTCGCTAGCATATCTGTAAACGAATTAGAGTTTGATTTCATCAATTCTTCCGGTTTAAAAATGGCTTACCCATCGGAACTGCGATATTTTGGGAGCTTAACGGCGCATGTCGGAGGCTTTTAAACTGTTCAAAATCTAGTTCATTCAAAACCATTCCACGATAAACCGTTCCTCGATCTCGTTTTTCAGGGTGTAACAAGCAATAATTGTACAAATCAATGTTAATTAATTCAATAAGAAACACTGCGCCTCGAATCTCTTTCGTGGAAACCAAACTATGCTCGTCCCTAAAAATGTGGTTACAAAGTTTATAAATACGCCTATAACCTTCGTCCGAGGTATACAAGCGGATCGCTTCAAAACTTACCGGTTCTGTGTGTACACTTTCCTCTGTCATCCAATTCCGTTGCTTGGAAAATAGTCTCTCAAAATCTTGTTCTGTCTTTCTGTCTTTGAACTCCATGGGCTCGTCACTCAAGAATAGTTCCTTTAACAGGTCGGTAAACGTGTTATATTCATCCCAATGTTGTCGGATATAATAATTCGACCATCTCATGGTGGCATTTCGTTCGTCCAGAATCGACCCGCTATAGAACGGCTTCATATTTTTTAACTGTCTGCTTTGCAGAAATTCTGGGTGATCATCATTTTCTACAAATCGCTCGTCTCTTTTGAGATCTCTTCCTTTTTCATCTTCATCATTTTCAGATGGAACATCGGCGTTCCGTTCGTCAGTGTCTTTATTGATTTCATCAAGATCTATGTCCGCTCTTTCAGCTATGTTTTGTTTCTCATTTGTTTCGCCTTCCATTTCGCTATTATTTCAACATAAACTTGATTGCCACAAAACACAACCACCACTTCGCTCTTAAATTATCAACTTATTTCAAAATAATAGTGTCACCAGTCCAATATCTAAGATATAATTTTAATGGCTTTAATACTAACTTCAAGCGTATACCTGTTATTGATTTTTACTTGCACATAGTATTATAAATACCAATAGGTCATTGATCCATGTAATATAAGAACCACTCTTTAAGCTATGCGACGATAATAATAACTGTGCCTTCGACCATTAATAAACACAAATCAATATACGTTATAGCGCGAGTTAAATGTCAAAACCCACACTGATGGTTGCAGTAGTTTTCTAATACATCGGTGTCAATTGTTTTCATTATGTTGAAATATACTAACCTAGCATTTTGTGTGCGTGTGTCTGTTCATCCATCAATATCTATTATATCTTTATTAAATGAATGTTCTGTGATTGTTTAAATTAATAATTAACCAAACACGACAAATAACCGAAGAAATAATCAGAGAACTAATGTTAGACAGCCTACAAGAGAATCGTTTTCTTTCTACGTTAGTTTTGGAAAAGGTCTAAGGTAATTACTGACCAATAACATAATTGTTCGCATAAGACAGCATTAACAGAACCAGCAGCATCAACGACAACTCCTTCTTTTCTCCATGAACCTCTCTTGATAATCGGCATCGCGAAAACATTATTTCGATTTGATTTATAATGTTTGTTTAATACATAAGTATTGCTCACGCATATGGGACTGTGTACTCATGCGGCCTTTTGTATAGCAAGTATATGCCAATTGCAATGGTAACAAACATATAATGGGGTCCTAGTAGTAACAGTTACAATAACTATCATCTAGGCCATCTTGTATTGCATGAATGGAATGAAATCGTAATGATATTAATATTTATATTAACACGGAATATCTTCAAAATATGTATAATTTCTTGTTCACTGTACTGCTCATTGATTGGGAAAAGGACAAAAAAAAGTTTTTGTTTTAAATTCATTAAAAAGATAATAGTGAAGATAACTGTTTTAAATAACATAGTTAACACATTATCTTAGTTCTTAATTCGCTGGTTTAGTTATTTCAACGAATTCATGGTAAGTCAAATCGAACTCGTCTTAATGCACTTAACAGCTTTGTATAACTCTTTGGTTGGTGTTGTTTAACAACTACGTGGATGAAACATTACAATTATTTTCACTTCCAGATACCGCATGATCATAAACAATAAGTTAAAAATTACAAGCTGTGTGAATTGTAAATAAATCTATCTTCACACCCTCACGCAGACGACCAGGGTTCGATCCTCATACGCGCTGTAAAATTGTTAAATGCTTTGAAAATATTAATATATTAGATATATTATACAATAAAGTTCAAGTAAGAGAGAAATCAATAAATGAACGTAAATTAATACAAAAAAAAAACAGTTATTTAAATAAACAATAAGGATCTAAATTGGCATGTATGGTAGCGCTGAAAAATATATGCACCAAATAAAATGAAACAATATGAGTAGACTCTACAATAAGTAATACAACCTCTGAGCAACCCATTAAGGTAAGTATTAAGGAACTCCTGGCATTCTTCCTATTGTTTCGAAACTAGGTGTCCTTAGCTGGATCCAATATTATATAGGAAGAACAGTTTTTGAACGTCTTAATTAAATAATTACTAATTAGTTAGTTAAATAAAATAAATAGAATTGATTCTGGCAAAATGCTGAAAATATTATTTCAGTATGTTTTTATAAGAGAAAAAATGTGGTTTCTTTTAATTATAGACATAAGTAAAAACTAAAATCTCGAGACTGCGATAACTCAAACAATTCTAAAGCTACATTGATTTAACGCAAAATGAACATAATTATTTTTTTTCGCAGAATAACTGGTGTTGCTTTGGTTGCAGATGCTGTTGTTACAGAAATAATTGGATGCTAAAATATGGATTACTGAATAACTCAAAAAGTATAAGTGCTATGCTATGGAAACTTGGTTCTTGGATAGAGGGATAAATGGGCAATATGCACATTTCTTCAATATTGTCAGTTTTTCTTCCGTCCATACTTCTGTTTTTCTCCCCAAACAATCTGGATCCTGCAATCACTTGGCAAGTATGCAAATTAGATGAATACAATTCATTTGTGAGTAGTTGACTTTATTGGAAATATGCACATTATTTAACCGTTCTTTTATTCGTCGGAACACGGTTGTGTTTGCTTTGGTTAAAGCAGCATGGAAAAACTTATTTTTTGATGCTGCGACAGCTAAACTAGTACAAATATTAGGTCAATCAAACTCAGAATTAAAATTGAGGATTATATGGGGAATATGCTCTTTAAAAATGTTAACTTGGATCTAAAACTAAAAACGTTCGTAGTTTACAACAGAAACCGCATATTATAACGACCTAAATGCAACATATAATTATAATGAGCAGCGCTTTGTAGTTGGATACCATTTGTTTTTCCCAATAAATACAGTTTGAAATAGTTTACTCGCGCTTTATACCACTTAAAATATCAAGATCCTTAATAACTATCTGCAATTTGTTACTTTTCAATGTATCTTATATACAGTCCATTCACTTCGCTTTAAGTGTGAACTCCATGCGTGGAGCATATATATTTTTTTGTATTAAGATGAATAGCTAGCTTAATCATTTTGTTAACTCTAGGTTAGAGCGTCTACCGAAATAACAGCTAAATAATCTGACACAATGACACAATTATTAGACGGCTACTATTAAAACACACATAAATAATTTACGCCAAAAAAACAATTTTCTGATATCATAAATTTCAACATGTATCAAGCTGAATTCTTGCATTATTGAGGATAACTTGAAAATCAGCCTCATCTTTGTGCAAGCCCTTTAATTGGCAATATAGCACAGCATATTCGCTGCGAGTAATCGTGACCATGGCCGCATACATATCCCTCGCTAAATCATCTCCGGGCCCGAAATTGGAGGTTGTGATGTGATCCCGATTAGAAGTGATCACCAAGGCTTCCAGGACGCTGCAAGGAAAGCCGACCAAGTCCTTCTCATCATCGTAAATGTCCAGGATCAACGTAAATGGCCCCCGGATGATCTTTTCTTTCTCTCCCGGATGCCGCGAGATCTCGTGAATATCCACAGCACCCATAGAAGTGAGTGTCATATCCGGAAACCTACTTTTGAAGTGTTTAATGTATTCTTGTTTCAGTCCTATTATGTTTATTTTGTATACCACAGGATGCAGATTTAAACCTTGTTCTTTGGCTTCTTGAAGCCAATGTTTGATAAATTTCCGCGCGATATTTATATCAAAACTGGTTGAGAAGAGCACTGAAACAAGTTTTAATAGTTAAATGCTCTGTAATCGATGGAGAAAAGATAAAACATAAATGACATTGGTATTTGTCATATACACAGTTTTAAAATAAATACATTTAGTTTTAATCAGCTTTTACTTTCTATAGCATATCTGTATATAAATTAGAGTGTTTTTATATTATTATTCCGGCTTTAAAATGGCTTACCATTTGGAACTGCGATGTTACGGGAGCTTAACGGTGCATGTCGCAAGCTCTTAAACAGTTCAAAATCGCTTTCATTCAAAACCATTCCACGATATACCGTTCCTCCGTTTTTCAGGGTGCAACAAGCAATAATTGTACAAATCAATGTTAATCACTTCAATAAGAAACACGGCGCTACTTATCTCACTCGTGGAAATCAAGCAATGTTCGTCCCTAAAAACGTTGTTACAAAGTTTATAAATCCGCTTATACTTTTCGTCTGAGGTATACAAGCGGATCGCTTCAAAACTGACTGGTTCTGTGTGTACACTTTCCTCTGTCATCCAATTTCGTTCCCTTGAAAAAAGTCTCTCAAAGTCTTCTTTTGTCGTTTTGACTTTGAACTCGATAGGTTCGTCACTCACGAACAGTTCCTTTAGCGAGGCGCAAAACGTGTTAAAGTTCCAACTCTGTCGGATATAATAATGCCACTTTCTCATTGTGGCATTTCGTTCGTCCAGAATCGGACCACTATAGAACGGTTTCAAATTTTTTTAACGGACTGCTTTGCAGAAATTCAGGGTGGTCATCATTTTCTACGAATCTTTCATCTCTTCTGGCATCCCGTTCTTCTTCATCTTCATAATTTTCATATCGATTATCGGCATTTCGTTCATCAGTGTCTTCATGGATTTCATCAATATCGGTGTCCGCTCTTGCCTTGGCATTATTTTGCTCGTTTGTTACGCTATCAATCTCATTATTAACCCATTTATGCCTAGCGTCTAGAAAAAAGGCCTTGGCAAACAGCGTAGACCCAGATGAGACGCCGCATGATGCCGCGTCTCATCAGTGTCTGGAAGAAACATTCTAAATATAGAAATAAATATACTAGACATCCCTAATTTTGGAAATAAATTGATCCAATTTAGAAGGATGGGAGAGTCAACAAGGTATAAATGGGTTAATTCAACATGAACTTAAATGCCACAAAACACAAACAACACTTCGCTCTTAAAATAATAAAATTTTATCCCAATGGCTGTAATGGTTACTCACATGTACTTTTCTGATTTTTATTAGTACTTGTACAGTTTATTATAAATACCAACAAGTGTGAGATCCATGTAATTTAAGAACCACGTTATACTTTTTGAACACAGAGTAATTGTGCCTTCAAGCACGAATTCAAGTAAATCAATATATAGCGCGAGTTAAAGTGATACTATGGGTATTGTTCACACTGTTGAATTGAGCTGAAAAGAATTAACAGGTGAAAATAGTTAGTTAAAATGTGGTAACTGACCAATTATCTTCAACTCATCTTGCTACCATTTGTTTATAAGAACAATATATTATATTCGATATTTTACATGACTCACCTAGTCCTCTTAGCTGCAATGAATTATAAAATAAAATTGTGTCTTTGTGTCGTATGAACGAATCTGCATGAAAACTACATTTAAACTCACATCGTGCATCGAATCATTTCTGTCGTCAGTTGTCAAAACGAAAGTACGGTTGATATAAAAATGCATTATTTTTCTATTTCCGGGATATTGTTTTAGTATGTTGATGCTTCATTAACAAATATATGTGAATATGAAGTGAAAACACCAAAAATAAACAAGGTTTGCGATAGACACCTATAAACATAGCATATATTGTTAGATGCCAATAATATCACTTTAAATATCAATGCCCGCGAGGATGATTTCGGTAGTTTTAAAATACATCGGTGTCAATGGTTTATAGAAATATTGATTTATATTGTGAATTGCAATTTCTTTTGTACCGTTGCGATTAGAACATCCGCGTGTAACTCAAAGGAACTTCGTTCGAACTTCATATGCGCTGATAATTGTTCAATGCTATTTTTGTATACGAAACATACCCGTAGCCAGGGGGGGGGGGGGGGGTGCGTTGGGTGCGTTCGCACCCAATCTTTTTTGACAAGTAAACAAATCGTACTATAAGTTGCAACCAACTTCATTTGACGCAAAAACGGTTATTTATTTTTTCCAGGAACCCAGTGAGTCTTCGTATTTGAGCATTAAAATAATGTTGTATTCAATATGCAACCGACAGGTCACCATACAATTAATTTCTCGATTAAGTCATTCCCAAGATAGCGCGTGATTTTTATTTACAATTTTTAACCGTAGAATTGTTGAAATCAACAAAAGTTTTGACAGCAAAATTTGAGAATATCTAGGAAGCCGGTCCCCGCAAAATGGAATTGGAATCTTTGTTATAAATGGATATTTGTTTTCTGTATAATGCATAATTATTAACCTGTCACTCTAATCCGTATAAAATCGATACTTGTTTATAGATATTTGATACTAAATGATTGTTTTGTAATTTTTGTCATCGTTATTAATGTCTGTTAAATCCATCACTTTAATAGGTATCATAACAAAATGATGAAGCCACGACTTATAACAATTACACATTGTGCGCAGCATTTTCGACAGACTGCGTTGTCTTTTTGTTATATCTTCATACAACCATTTGCGGATCCCCTAAATGGTTTTCAAGCAACAAAAATATCAGCTATGCTCAAGACAGGCTAATTTTATTGTTGAATGAAAATAAAACAAATCATTTCTACAAAGCAATGTAGCTTTTTTGTAGTTTACCAACACTTAATGGCATCTGTTATGCTCCACATACATATCTTTCCACAATGCTTTAATTATGTCAAACTTGACACTAGGAATATCCTACTCTCAAACAGTTGTTATAATGAATTTAAAACGTTATAACATATGATCAGGTGGACGTTAACGTTTAATGTCCATCAACTGTGACGGATCTTGAGCATATAGTGGGCAAATAAGTGCATCTGTTTTCTTCGAAGTCCTGGTATACATTGTTAAGGACTTTGAGACCAGAGGGCCAGTAGTTTGTGGTTATAGGGTCTTAATGAAGCCTTAAGTGTTATATTTTTCTGAAATTCGTTTAGAAAAAAGATAACCTATGTGTTAAAAATATTTTTAACAAAATTAAAGTAACCAGTCATACCATTTTGATTTCTTTTTACTTTTGATGCAGATTAGAGAAGACCCAGTTTTGTTAATCAGTGTTTGTTGTACAATACACTATTAGCACGTTTAGAGCAATGCTAACCCTCTAGTACTTTCCATAGTAGCAGACAAACAATTGTTTTGAAAAAAAACAAGTTAAATATTTCCATTTAATTTGCTCGATTTATGAATGGTAGAATGTTGGAATGGTGAAACACACCAATTTCATCAAGATTCCAAGATTCCAATACATAATGATATTTTATACCGTTCTCATTGTTTGATTTAACATTCTATAAATTTGTTGTTGCATCGGTGAACAAAGTGTGTGCACGTATACTAGTGTCGGGTTAAACATCGTATAAAATGATGTATATCCGTGACTGATCAACAAAGGTGGTTATTGAAAAACGTGGTGGGGAATACATGTATGTTATATCATATTCATGTCGATCAGTCACTGAGTATGGTCAATGAAAGTGAAATTTCATATAAAAATGCGCTTTAACTTCAGTCTCTAAATGCAGTTAAAAAGTGACCAGAACGCAGTAGTTTACGGTTCATTTTCAAAATGTTCTAGGGGGAGGACCTCCAAGTCCAAAGCCCCCGATTGCAGGAGGGGGACATCCCCTCCCGCACATACCCTCTTCGCCACTTCGTTGCTCAATAACAATCGTCGATGGCAAAAATTCGCACCCCCCTTTCCAAAACCCTGGCTACGGGCCTGCCGCAATATATTTTAAGTAAGAGATATTTCAATCAATAACCGTTAATTAATATTTAAACAACTCAATGCGTTTACTAATTATTAAGGATCGAAATGTGCATATATGTCCAAACAAATGTACCAATTATCCATAGTTCGAGTCTATTTTCAGAAGGACTTTTCATAAAAGAGAGTATATCGTAATCCTGTGAGTTTGTTGGCCTCATTTAAATTCATTTTAAGATTTGTGGCTTTGCAGCTTTAAAGTATATTTTGTTATCTTTGGTTTTGAAACAGAAAATGTGAAAGTATTAATTTGTCAAGCGTTTACACTGGTTTCTATAAAATTGAGGGAGCATGACTCTATTTTACCATGTACTTACCAGGCATACAACTATTATAATTTATGGAACAGCGACTTTACACGTGCTTATAATAAAAAAAAGCATTAGTTATATTTTTTGCAAATAGCAGTGAAAAATATTTGACAAATTACTGCTTTAAACAGTAAATAAACAAAGTTGAAAATGAATGTACTTTTAATTGTTTCACTGCAAATTATTTTTCTTTATCCCCGAATTAATACTTTAAAGGGGCCTTTTCACAGATTTTGGCATGTATTGGAGTTTGTCATTAAATGCTTTATATTGAATAATGTAAACATTGGATCTAAAAAGCTCCAGTAAAAAGTCAAGAATAAAATTTAAAAAAAGAAAAAAAGTAACCCTCAACAGGGCTCGAACCACTGACCCTGGAATCCTGGAGTAAAAGTCTACCACATAGACCACACGGACATCCGCGCTCGTACAATGAAGGTCGTATTTTATACTTTAAAAAAGCAATCCTCGTAGTTTCACAAAATATAACGACAACAGAACTCTCCAAATTATTCAATCGTTTCGCGTTGCAACGCTTTATAATTTTCAGGTTTTTAAATCGTCGAAGCATACATATAATGGCTGTTTTAGAGCATGGTAAATGTTTAGTATTACTATTTCCTCACACATATCATAACTAAAACGAAAACTTGCGAATCTGAAACAACTTTTTTTAATTTTGTCAATTTACCAAAACGTGCAAAAGCCCCTTTAAATGCTACGAAGCATACAAGTGTCAGGGCTCAATATTTTTTCACTGATACTTTTGTGATGACATAACGTTATGATTGTCACGAAAAATTATCCAGGTTATGTCCTTAAAGATGGCGAAAACCTGTGTAAAGTAATAAAACTACAAACATATCTGTAGGTGAAGTGTTTAGCCGGTAGATAAATTGTTGTTTGTTTATCTTACCAATTTTCTAAGTACAAAAAGAGCCCTTATCTGCTAAAATGTAAGTCAGTGACCTCACACAGGCCCGTAGCCAGGGTTTTGAAAAGGGGGTGCGAATTTGTTCCATCGACGATTGTTATTGAGCAACGAAGTGGCGAAGGGGTTATGTGCGCGAGGGGATGTTCCTCCTGCAATCGAGGGCATTGGGGGTCCTTCGTCCTGGACAATTTGAAAATGAAACGTTAACTTCTGCATTCTGGTCACTGTTTAACTGTATTTGGAGACTGAAGTTATAGAACATTTTTATATATTTTCACTATCATTGACCATACTCAGTGACTGATCGACATGAATATGATATAACATACATGTATACCCCACCACGTTTTTCAATAACCACCTTTTTTGATCAGTCACGGAAATACATCATTTTATACGTTGTTTAACCCGACTCTAGTATGCGCGCACACACTTAGATTATATATACTAATGCAACAACAAATTTATAGAATGTAAAATCAACAATAAAAACGGTATAAAATATCATCATTTATTGGAGTCTTGGAATCTTGATAAAATTGGTGTGTTTTACCATTCCAACATTCATAAATCGAGCAAATAAAATACTTAACTTTATTATTTTTACTATTTTTAACAAATTAGTTATCTTTTTTTCAAAACGAATTTCAGAAACATAGACCACTTAAGGCTTCATTACGACCCTATAACCACAAACTACTGGCCCTGTGGTCTCAAAGTCCTTAACAATGTATACCAGGACGTTGAAGAGAAAAGATGTACTTATTTGCCCATTATATGCTCAAGATCCGTCACAGTTGGTGAAAATTAAACGTTAACGTCCATCTGATCATATGTTATACCGTTTTAAATTAATTTTATTATACCTCACTTTTTTCCACAATGCTAAACTCCCATAGGCTATCGTGACATAGAAATACTGTCAGACCCAGTGGGAAAAAATTTACTGTCCAAAAAATACTGTCGCCCGCTACCTTAGCAATCACGTGCCACCAGCGGGAAAAAAATTACTGTCAAAAAAATACTGTCGCCCGCTACCTCAGCAATCACGTGCGGAATGGTAAAAAATTATACTGTCCCATTCGCGCATGCGCAGTTTTTGCATTTCCGTTGTATTTGGATAATTAAAATATCGATTGCAGCTGAAACTGTGCTGTAGAATAGATAATTATATAGCTAATAACAAAAAGTTAGAACGATATACACTTCCAGTATCTGTTCTTAAGGTGTTATGCATGAAAAACACACAATCCGAAATACGTTTTGGATTCGTTCGATGCTTTAAACAAATATTTTACTGTTAAAAAACCACCACGTCCATATTGTTGTCCCAAAATGTTTCGTCACCGAAATGACGTCACACGAATACGTCATAAATTGCGTAATCAAGTGATGAAAGTAAAATACGGAAAGCTGGTTCGGTAATATATTTTTTAAGAAAAATTGACGACTAAGAAAATTGATGGGATATACCAATTACTAGGTCGGTTCCGAATAAAGCGAAGTTCGTTTTGCTCGGCCCGAAAATCTGAACCACTCAACATATTAATGGTTGTGTATTGCTGAAATTAAATATAATTATTGAATATTAAAATTGTTCATGGTTCATATAAATTGTTCATGTTTGAATAGTTTGTTTGGTATAATAAAATTAATATTACATGTCTGACAGGTTGACAGTAAATTTGTCAACTTTCGGAAAAATACTGTCAACCTTGGCTTCGCCTCGGTTGACAGTATTTCCTCAAGTTGACAAATTTACTGTCACTCTGTCAGACATGTAATATTTATATAATAACAACTGTTTAAGAATAGGACATTCCTAGTGTCAAGTTTGACATAATTAAAACATTGTGGAAAGTTATGTATGTGTAGCAGAACAGATGCCATTGAGTGTTGGTAAACTTAAAAAAAAAGCTTCATTGCTTTGTATTAATGATTTGTTTTCTTGTCATTTAACAAAAAAATTATAATGACCTAAGCATACATGTAGCTGATATTCTTTGCTGAAAAACCCTTTAGGGGATCCGCAAATGGTTGTATGAGGATATAACAAAAAGACAACACAGTCTGTCGAAAATGCTGTGCACAATGTGTTCTTGTTATAAATCGTGGTATAATGCAAAGTTATTAATTAATGACTTATAAGTCTTCGGCAATAGTCGAAGGGTGTTCTTTGATTTCAGTCAAGTAAAGATTCAGTTGAAGGCGTATAACATCAACTGGAAAAGAGACGCAGCCAATGAATGCTAAGAATTAATTATTTATAAGCTTTAAAAATATCCTATTTAGTTGTAACCAGGGCAATGGGATATTGGAACGAGGCTGATTTAGAAAGCACCCATACAAGTATGCTAAAACTATGCGGTTTTACACAATTTGTATGACCAGTGAAACCAAAAAGCTTTCTGTATCGTAAGTTCCCGGAAGCTGACATAACATTCCGTTAATTATCATCTATAATTTAATTTCTTTTTTATAAGATTATGTGTGTATTCAAGTCAATAAAATTGTTATCCAGCCATTTAGAAAATTGTCGAAAAAGGTTATTGGACTGGGATTTCAACCCACAATAAGTAGGCTACTTCATTTTGTTATGATCTCTATTACAGTTATAGACATTATTAACGATGACAAAAGTTACAAAACAATCATTTAGTATCAAATATTTATAAATAAGTATCGATTTTATACCGATTAGAGTGCCTGGTTAATAAATTTGCATTATACAGAAAACACATATCAAATAATGTCGATTGCATATTGAATACAACATTACTTTAACGCTTAAATACGAAGACTCACTTGGTTCCTGGAAAAAATAAATAACCGTTTTTGCGTTCAATAAAGTTGAGTGCAACTTATAGTACTTTTTTTAAACATTGGGTGCAAACGCACCCAACGCACCCCCCCCGGCTACGGGTATGGTCACACAACATCCTTTACGTTTTAAAAGTCTGTAGAAAAGGGGCAGAATCTAAATTCAGGTCAGAGTTATTGATAATTGTTTATTATGCATTCACTTTTTTGCGAATGTTTACATCTTCATATCGATGTATTAACACGCATTTGTATATGGATACGTGCACGTTTCAGATCTTTTTTACTTGTATTTTTTGTAAAAATCAGTCCTTCAAATAAACAATACTAAACATAAATGCATGTAACAAGTTACAATGTTCTTAATAAACTACACTGAAGTATGTGCTAAACGAATTATATGTAAAAACACTGAATGAATAATAGTCGCTAACTAGCTTACGTAATTCAGAGACGTAGATAACAATCTACGTCCCTGCGTTATTAAATAAGAGACAAATTGAAGCGTATTGCTAGGACGTTACTCCACCCATTCCGTAATACAAAGTGTAATGTAAACAAACACTCGTTATTAAATTAAAATGCTTATTATCTAAATAACTTGTTTTGCACAATATGCATAAACATCATATTTATTGATTTCAATTAATGTCTATTGCGTAACTAACGTTTTTGTCATTGTATTGTATAATATTATTGTTCACGCTTGCATCTCATTCATTCAGTTAATCAGTTAATCCGCCATTTCGTATTACGTTCATTGGTAGATATTTTTATAATAACGGTCGTTACATGTCATTGACGTCACGCCCGAAAAAGTATAAATAGCGGATTCGAAAGTAAACAACTTTCAGTTTTGAATACAGATTTAAACGTTAAACATCCGGACACGATAGAATATTTAATACAAGAATAGGATTTTAATACAGAATAAGATGCAGGTACGAATATTTTATTATTACTTGTATATGATATTTTTGGATGTATGCTTTTGTTGTAATGAAAATAATGTTGTGACGTATCCAGTACGGTACGGGCGGGTATAGTAAGTACGGGTTTTACCCTCACTCTTGCGGAAGTGGGGTATACAAATTGCTTTTCACGGTCTCTTACGATCCAGCACTAGACGAAGCAAGACGTGTCCTCAGTAATAGGTATATCCCTAGCCCTGGCCTGTTTCTACAGTGTAATAGTTATAATTCCACTAGGTTTACTTTATTGGCGACGAGGTACAATTGGAAGTTACTGTGTACAGTCGGTTTTGATAATTATTTTTCACTTTTTTCCAGAACATCCGGTTAGGTACGTTTTGAAAAGTGGGTGGGGAAATTGTGGGTTTGAAAATAATTAGTTGATTGTACAGCAGTTTCAAGGTGGGGGTTAAGGTTTAACACTGTAGTAAGGAGTATCGGTGTAATTAGTTAATTAATAACACGGATTTAAGTAGCCAGGGAGTCTGTCAACAGTAGTAAAGGGACAGTGTTGGGAAAATTGTAGAGAAATAAGTGAAGCCAAGATATTTAAATATTTTGTCCATTTGTTTAAGCTGTGTCTTTTAGTCACGCTGAAACCATTTAACTGTCAAGCTGTGTCTTATAGTCACGCTTGGTCAGTGTATTTGTGAGGTCTAAGTCTGTCTAGCAAACCGTTTAATTGTCAAGCTGTGTCTTATAGTCACGCTTGGTCAGTGTATTTGTGAGGTCTAGCAAACCATTTAATTGTCAAGCTGTGTCTTATAGTCACGCTTGGTCAGAGTATTGGTGACTGATAGTGCAAAGGTAAAAACCTTAGTGTCCGTAAAGGTGACCGGTGGCTGTGAAGTCCTACATCCAAATATCCTTTTACGTATCCTTTCTTAAAAAACATTGTTTGGGTAATATTAATTTTTTCTTGCAATAAAAGAAATTTACACTTTATTGAATATTTTGGTTTGGTAGTTCAATAAATAAAACAGTAGTAACATTGTTTTGTGTGTTGGTTACATTTAATTGGCCCTGCACTTGTTTCTTCAATAAAAATGTCTATCAACGTGAATACGGCATCTGTGCTAGAATTAATACAAATTCCGGGAGTCGGTGAGAAAATTGCTCCCCGTATTGTGGAATTGCGCTCCTCGTATGGGTACGTCACCAAAGAAGTGCTGCATTTAGCCTTGCGAGGCAAGATGACGTCAGAAGTGTTAGCCATGTTGGACTTTTCTGAGCCAAAACCTGCATCTCGAAATTTGATGGATTTTGAAGGCTGGTCTATGCATGAAGATCTGAATGCAATGGCTGCAGCACTCCCTTCATGTCCTGTGCGCTTGAACTCCATACCTGTGTCTACGAGTACAGGACTATCGGTATCAAACACACAGTCGTCATGGATAAACACGACTGCCCCAATAATGTCCTCGTGGGCGAACCCGCCATACAGTAAGGTATCATGGCCTGGTTTGTTGACACAGACTAAACCAATGGTTCGTCATTACAGTCCTGTGAAGTTTGAAGATGACCAGGGTCAACGTTCGTGTACGGGTAGTTCAAGAACCAGCTCATGTTCTCCGGTTCGGACAAGGAAATCAATTGGTAAGGAGGAGTCATCGGACCATGAATATGGGAAATTAGGGAAGTCTAGCTCTCGCAGTGCTGAACAGTACCCAACACCAAGTTCTAGAAAACATCGGGACAGTGAACAAAGTGATGCGGGTGGACCACGGAAGCGGACAACCGGAAGTGAATGTAAAAATACTGCAGGTGGTAGGTCTTATAGATCACCATCTCCAAGTAGATCACATTCATCAAGGGACAGCAGAGAGTCTAAAAGCCACCGGAAGGGGACAACCGGAAGTGCAAGTAAAACTACTGCAGGGGGTAGGTTGTATCGATCACCATCCCACAGTAGGTCAAGGTCACAGGAAGACAGAAGAGGTTCTTCACGCAACCGGAAGCGGACAACCGGAAGTGCACGCAAAAGTACTGCAGGTGGTTGGTCTTCTAGATCACCAGCTTTCAGAAGGTCAAGGTCACAGGAAGACAGAAGAGAATTTTTACGTACCCGGAAACGGACAACCGGAAGTAGGAAAAGAACACCTGCAGGTGGTAGGTCTTTAAGATCACCATCATCCAGTGGATCACAGTCACCAGAAGATAAAAGAAGGTCTTCACGTAGTATTCGGAAGTCTAAGACTTATAGCGACAAAGAGCACCGGAAGTCACCAACAAGAGATGGAAGCAAAGATAATGGAAGGACTTATAGTTCTCCATTATTATCATCTAAAAACCGGTCGACAGTTACACCCAGGACAAACGGACGACAATCAAGAAGTCAAAAAGTAAAGGTGCATAGATCGTCGTCCAGTTCTGATTCAGATGGAAGTGTAATACCACGTAGATGTCCCTCAGTACACATGAAAAGTAAAAGGAACACAAGAAGGGCACATCCACGTCGGTCATCAAGCTCAGACTCCGAATCGAGGTCAAGGTCACATAAAGAAAGAGGTTATTCTCACAAACGTAGCTCTCGAAGACAGGGTGATCCTCGAAAACATCCGAAGGCGTTGCGTTATGATGGGAAAACCAGTTGGCTATCCTTTAAGCGAAAGTTTGAAAGTTTTCAAAGGGTGATGAATTGGTCGGAAGACGAATGTAAAGATTATCTGTTGTGGAGTTTAGAGGGCAAGGCTCTTGACTTCTTCACTATTACTACAACAGAAAATGAACGCTATTCATTTCGTCGTTTAATGAAGTCCTTGGAGTCTCGTTTCGGTACCAAGGAACTTCGTGAGACGTCGAAAGCTAAGTTCCGTCAGGCGGTTCAAGGGCATGAGGAGTCGCTGGAAGACTGGGCTGACCGTGTGCTTACTTTAGCCACACCAGCGTTTACGGACCTTCCAGAAGACCATATGCGGTTAGAAGCGATTTCCCGGTTTTGCCAGGGTTGTAATGACAGAGAGGCAGCCAAGCATGCTTGTTTAGAAAATCCTTTAAGCATGGAAGAAGCTCTCGACCTGGTTAAACAGCACCAATACATATCGCTGGCTGTAGATGGCAAAAAGAACAGACGGGGCCGAGAAGACGTTTCAGTAAATGTGGTGCAGGCATCTTCAGAGGCAAAGACAGAAGAGCTTATAGCATCTGCTTTGAAAGAATTTGCCAAGAAAATGAACATTACCCCGCCTTCAGCCGTGGTAAGAGAGACACAGCCTGGTTGGAAGCCACAAAGATGGGTGCCTTCAGCCGGGGTAAAGGAGACACAGCCTGGTGGGAAGCCACAAAGATGGGGGCCATGTTTTCACTGTGGAAGGATGGGTCACCGGAAGAGAGATTGTATACAATTTCAGGAATTGTTGAAGAAAAAGGATATAAGCCCGAACGTTTAAACGACAATGGGCTGGACGGGAAGACCACACGTCCGAGCCCACAAAAGTGAAGACTGATGGTCTACCAAAAAGGTCGGTTGGGAAGAGAGAGAAAGGGGCGTCTTCTAATGGCAGGGTCTGTGACTCGCCAAAGGTTTTCAAGTAATCCCAACAGATGATATCTCAGCAAAAACACCAACAACATCAAAGTATAAAGAGCGTTGATGTTCCTAAACGACCAGTTAACTGTGGACCACAAGTGAATCAATCAGCTGTTACAGATTCATGCGGTAGGGTCTTTGACTCGCCAAACATGTTAGAAGTACCAAATCAGGCTGAGGAGGGGAGTAGTCAGAACAGCACACAGTATACTCCGCCAGTTTCAGTAAGAAGTCCTGTAGGTGGGGCCTGTGGCTCGCCTACACGGAAAAAGCAAATGCAGAAGGATCCAGTGAGTCAACAGGAAATACAGTCCAGTTTGCGTCAAAGTGACGACGGTAAAGATAAGGAGTCCACTAAGCAGGGGACAAGCTCCGGAGGGCCAAGTGACTCAATAAAGATATGCCGGGTACAGGCAGGTTCTTCTGTAGTGCAAATCACGGTTGGTGATTTATTACTGAATGCAAAGTTGGATTCGGGGGCAGAAATTACGATTCTTTCTTCAAGAATGTATGATAAGTTGAAGAAAGCTCCGAAAAAGGTCCAAGATGTAGTAATGCAGATGGCTGACGCAGAAACGGCTCTTAAAGGGTTCATAACAGCACCTATAAGTATGAAATTGGGCAGCCGTTGCTTCAAAGAAAGGATTTATGTGGCCCCAATCGTCGATGAAATGCTTTTAGGGCATGACATTTTGCATCATCTAGGAGTATTGTTAGATATGCAATCAGACACGTTGATACTGGATGGGGAAAGAATACCAGTTAGCTCTAGTTTCAAAGAAGGGAAGCCGACGGTGGCTAGAGTGATGTTGAAAAAGAGAGTGGTGGTGCCACCTTATTCGGTGGTACGCTTGCCTTGTAAGTTAGATGCACCCATGCCCAGTGACTACGTTGTCGAATCGTTGGGGACACTTAAAGTTCTGATGCCAAGGACAGTTTTGGCAGCCAACAGGGATCCATTGGTGTGTTTCATCAATGTTAAAGAGACTTTTGCAACATTGAGGAAGAAAACGTTGATTGCAATTGCTTGTGAGGTATTTAGTTACCTTGAAGGGTCACAAGAACCTGATGTTTCTTATAGTAACTCAGGGTTAAATGTCTCCGCAGTAAGTGAGAACCAGTTAGGGGAGATGAAGACATCTTGTTATCAGCTCCCAACACTAGAAACAGATGGAAAATCTAAAACTAGCCTTCCAGAACATCTTAAAGGCCTTTATGAGTCATCCATTACATGCCTCAATGAAGAACAAAGCCAGAAATTGTATGCATGCTTATCGGAATATCAAGATGTCTTTGCACAAGATGATTTCGATTTGGGAACTTTTACGGGAATCGACCACAAAATCGATACCGGAGATGCAAAGCCAATTAAGCAGCGCATGAGACGAACACCGGCTTGTTTTATAAATGAGGACGAACGGCATTTAAGATGCTAGATGCAGGCGTTATTCAAGAGTCTGTTTCTGATTGGGCGTCATCGCCAGTTCTCATACGGAAAAGAGATGGTTCGGTCCGGTGGTGTATCGACTACAGAGCCTTAAATGATGTGACTGTTAAAGATATATTTCCATTACCGTTGATTGAGGATTGCCTAGACACCCTTGCGGGAAACCTGTGGTTTTCAAAATTGGATGCAAATTCCGCTTATTGGCAGGTTCTGGTCAATCCTGAAGATCGAAAGAAGACTGCGTTTGTGACCAAATATGGGTTGTTTGAACATGTGCGTATGGGTTTTGGAATGAGCAATTCTCCCGCCACATTTTCCCGGGTTATCAACCTGGTATTGCGTGGGCTTACATGGAAGACGGTGCTTGCGTTCCTAGATGATGTCGTGGTCCTAGGTCAAGATTTTTATAGTCATTTGAGAAACTTGATAGACACTTTACGTCGATTCAGACAACACGGTTTAAAGTTGAAGCCCCGGAAATGTATTCTCTTTCAACGGGAAGTGGAGTTTTTGGGCCGGACAGTTACCAGTAACCAGCTGAAGATGACTTCAAAAGATATACAGACAGTTGCGGAGTGGCCCGTTCCAGTTTCATCGAAAGATGTAGAAAGGTTCCTTGGATTGGCTAATTACCATCGTTCATTTGTTAAGGACTTTGCACAATTGGCTCAGCCTTTATACAATTTAACAGGAAAGAATAAATTTCGGTGGTATGAGGAAGAACAAGAGGCTTTTGAGGCATTAAAGAAGGCACTTACTCATCCGCCAGTATTGAGCCTTCCAAACAGTAAAGATCCATTTATTTTGGATACAGATGCTTCAGACGTGGCCATTGGTGCTAAACTGATCCAGTTGCAAAACGGGGAAGAAAGAGTTATTGCTTATAGCAGTCTGTCTTTAACCCCAGAACAGCGAAATAATTGCACAACCAGAAAGGAACTATTGAACATTGTAAGATTTACCAGTCATTTTCGGTATTATTTGCTGGGGCAAATGTTTACAGTGCGAACAGATCATTCCAGTCTGACGTGGTTACTGAAGTTCAAGGATCCCCAAGGACAGCTGGCTAGATGGATTGAAGAGTTGTCCCAATACCACATGGTTATTCAACATCGGCCGGGTAAGAAACACGGTAATGCAGACAGTTTATCCCGAAGGCCTGATGATCTGGTTCCCTGTTCGTTTTACGTAGCGGGTATTCGTCCAGAGCACTTGCCATGTGGGGGTTGTCATAACTGCAAACGTGCGGATGAGCAATGGGGTAGTTTCACTGAAAATGTGGATGATGCAGCTAATTTGTCCAATTTCACAAATAACCAGGTGAAGAATGTTTTGGTGGAAACTGTATCAAGTACAAGTCCCAGTTTCAGTGTGCAAGTAAACGACAATGGTTTAGTCCATAATGAGGATTTAGGATTGAGTGAGGCTCATTTTGATATCATCAACGTGAGTGATCAGTGCATTAAAGTGTGTAATGAAAAAGGTGATGCAAGAAAGTACTGCAGAAATACCTACGTGTTGGGGTTTTACCCTTGAAGAACTACAGGTTGAGCAGAGTAAGGATAAAGATTTGACCATTATTATCGAGTGGCTGTTAAAGGGCAAAGAGCCTGATGAAGGAATTTTATTCCTCGCCAGTCCAGAAGCCAAATACTACTGGGTGAATAAAGAACTGTTCCAGTTATCGGATGGTGTGTTGTTTAAACAGAAACTGAGCAGTAAAGATTTGGAACTAGTGGTACCCAACAGCCTTCAAGAACAAACGTTGGTGTGGCATCACGATATACCATCATCAGGGAATCAAGGTGTGGCTAGAACTAAAGCAAAGTTGAAGGAAAAGTTATTTTGGGTAAGATTGTCCAAAGACACTAAAACCTTTGTGCTAACCTGTCCCGTGTGCAATAAGAATAAGAAGAACAAACACTACGGGAGGGTCCCAATGACTATGTATCAGGCTGGAGCCCCGATGGAGAGAGTGCACATTGATTTCATTGGCCCATTACCCAAGACCAAGCGAGGAAACGAACACTGCCTGATGATGGTAGATCAATTCACGAAATGGGTGGAATGCATACCACTACCCTCACAGAAAGCGGAAATAACTGCACGGGCAGCAGTCGACGAGTTTTTCTCTCGATTTGGGTTCCCTTTACAGTTGTTCTCTGATCAGGGGCGTAATTTCGAAAGTAAACTGTTTGAAGCCTTGTGTAAAGCACTGCATATCCATAAGGCAAGAACGACACCGTATAGGCCTTCTGCAAATGGACAAGTGGAACGCTTTAACAGGACATTGATGGATGCTGTGAGGTGTTTTTTGGGGAAATCTCAAATGAAATGGGATCTGCATGTGCAACAGATAGCTGGAGCAATTAGAGCCTCAGTTAACAGGAGTACTGGTTTTACCCCAAATATGCTCATGTTGGGCCGAGAAGTTACTACCCCATCACAACTCATGTTTCCAAATGTGCATGATAAACATGAGGATTGTGAAACTTACGTGGCAGATTTGGTTAAAACCATGAAGGAAGCTAATGCGTCAGCTAGGTCCACATTGGAGACTTCTCAGAAACGCATGAAACATTATTATGATCTACGGATCTTACAGCGCCCATATTCAGAAGGAGATGTAATATATCTTTTAGATACTGCAACTCTGAAGGGCAAGGCTCGTAAGTTGTGTTCACCTTGGAAAGGCCCAGCGGTTATCGTTAAGAAGTTGTCGGCTTACCTGTATCAGGTACGCTTGCGCAATTCTGTATCGATAGTAAACCACGATAGGATGATGCCATGTAGAGATCGGAGCCTCCCAGAATGGATTGCCAAAATTAAAAGGGGAGAGACATCCTGAACTCCAGAACAAGAAAGTGAAGTGGATAATAAAGAGTTCTGTGTTTGCAGGAAGCCGTATAGCGGTAGATTCATGATTCAGTGTGATTTCTGTGAGGAGTGGTATCATGGATCATGTGTCAATGTAACGGCGACAGAGGCGCTTGAAATAGATAAATACAAGTGCAGGGCCTGTAAACAAAAATGTTAAGATGCTAATTTAGAATTTCTGTTTCAGATTCTATCAGCAGATATGGCATCAGCTAAATCCACTAAAGATTTTCTGTTGGTAGCTGAAGACTACCTTAGTCGTGGTCAGGTGTATAGACCGGCAGGAGAGGTTATCAAGAAACTGGCATTGTGTCCAAGTTGTTGTGGGGGAAAAAAGGAAGTGGAGCGTTTATTGGGAGTGGTTAGCCGGATGGTAGCTCTGGTGAAATCACAGTCAAACAAGCCTGGACGGCGGAACGTAAAGCCTAACACCGCTTGGCTGAAGGAAACTGCACAGTCACTAGAGACGTACCAGCTGGTCGGCCGTGATTGGATAAGTTCTCATGTATGGAAGCTCCCATCATTACCTCCACCCAAACAACAGGAATATGATCCAACTAGGGGACAGAGGGACATCCGATACCCAAAAGTAGCAGAATTGTTACAGGCACCGGGGGAGGATGAAGTCCTTGACTATGAGGATTTGGATGAGGAAAAGTTGTTGGCCTCACCCGTTAACAGTAACAGTACAGGAAGTCCTCGTAGGTCACCTCGACTCCTGAAATCTGCCTCTCATACTCCTGAAATAAGGAAAGCTCCCACAAGTACGGAGGCCAAGCCCATGGAAGAGGAAACGGTGGTGACTTGTAGTCCGACCGCGGATCTCCCTACAGAGGCCCAGCCCATGGAAGTTGACGGCACGGTTGTGACTGGTAGTCCACCCAAGGACCGTCCTTCTGAATTGCAGGACACAACAGCGGTGAGGGCTTGTAGCTCCACCCTGGATGTTTCAGGAATGTCAACTCTCCAGAAAGAGAAAGTGCAAGTGGCAAGTTCAGAAGGGGCTTCTAGCTCTTCTGAGGACCGGTCTCGAGTCCAGTCGGCGGGTGCGCGTCCGAAGACTTATAGTCGTCGCGATGTGGAGGAGCCCGTTCGCCATGTAGCGATGAAGAACCCGGAGTACTCTGTACGGACTTCACTCCAGACAGGTGCAAGGTCAGAAGGGGCTTAAAGCTCTTCTGAGGATCGGCCTCATCGGGTCCAGTGGGCGGACTCACGTCCGAAGATTTATAGTCATCGTGATGTGGAGCCTGCTCGTACAGTAAAGATCAAGAACCCGGAGTACCCAGTGGGGATTTTGAAAAGGAATTTTCCGGTGGGAAAGGGAGAAGAGTTGGTAATTTCCATGCCAGTGCTTAAAAGGGTTAAGACCTGCGATCTCCTTGCCCACGCCAAAGAGAAGGCTGAAGAGCGCCGGGAGGGGGAGAAGAAACGTAGGAATCGCGGGATGGAAAAGACATGCTGGGTGCCGGGTTGTATGGAGAGGGCGATGTATTTAAAAGCCCATGCTTTTATTGTGCACATCCCTTCCATATTCAGCGAAACGCTGGATTCTACTGATGAGCGATTACTCAGAGGGAGAAGGAGTGCACTAAATCAGGCGGGAAGATGGCTTTTAGGTAAACCAGTTACGCTGGATGAGTTGGTGGCGTTTGTTGTGGTGCAGAAGATGCTGAGCACACTGGACAACACATCAATCTCGGAGCGGCAGGAGGCAGCTATGAAGGAGTTTTGTAAATTCCTTCATGAGCCTATTCCAGAGAAAGTTACCTTGGTACCGTGCAACTCTGTTGGTGCGCTACTGCACTGGAAGGTCTTGTTACTCCTTGCAGCTAGTTTATCAGAGGAAGAGAGGGCCTATTGGGTACTTAACTTCCAGGCCCCTGAAGATGCATAGCCGGTTGCCGAGGCCATACCAATCCAGCCTAAGTATCCTGAAGCGTTTGACGTCCTTTTCCACCTTGACAGGACACTGCACAGGTTACAGCTTCAGCAAGGGGGAATGCAGGACATGATGGATGCAGTTCCGGTAGAGGAGAGTAGGCGAACATCCCTTGTAGGGGGCGTCTCTATCTACTGTGACCCAGAAACCTGCGTGATTTGCCGCAATACATCTCCGTTGGGGTGGATATCCATCCACGTCATGCGCGTTATAGCGTTGTTCGGGTTAATCAGGCAGTGAGAAGGTTCCAGAACCTGTTAGCGAATCCTCGCGTGGCGGTTTTTGGGGAGGTTGGACTTGATCACTCAGAGCCCATGAAGTACTGGGCATATCAAGTCGAGATGTTGGAGAAGATGTTGCCGTTCTTGGAAGATAGACATGTGCTAGTGATTCACTGCCGTGGAATGGAGGGGGATTGCGGTACAGAAGCGTTTCTCTTGCTCCTCCATGTCCTGAAGAGGTATGTGCGGACGCATCATCCGATACATCTGCATTGCTTCACTGGCAACAGGTATGTCCAGGATCGGTGGCTAGAGAGGTTCCCAGGGACATACTTTGGGTTCACCAACAAGGTGAGGACATTCTCTCCGGACCAGATCGCGGCACTACAGAATGTTGAAGATAGTCGCCTTCTCCTGGAGACGGATGCTCCTTATTTTCCAGCACCTGGATCCAGAGTATCGTCACCCAGCCAGATATCCACAGTGGCCGAGGCGGTGGCAGCACTTCGAGGAACTACTGTGGAACATGTGTTGGAAATCTCCGTGGCCAATGGGAAACATCTGTACCAGTCCCAGTAGAGGTCAGTCAGGCTTTAAGCTCACTGGTCCTCATTTAGCGGGTTCCAGCTGGGTTTATAACTCGCCGGATACTTACAGTGTGAAGAATTAAGCCTTCTCCAAGAAAACACTTCATCTATTGGTTTCCAGCTGGGTTTATAACTCGCCGGATATTTAATACAGTGTGAAGAATTAAGCCTTGTCCAAGAAAACACTTCATCTATTGGTTTCCAGCTGGGTTTATAACTCGCTGGGTATTTATCCAATCCAGTAAAGTAGAAGTCATTGGGTCTGTGGCTCATGACTGAAAAAGCAACAAAATCCAAGCAGTTGCGACCAAGAAGACGGCCAGAAGTAGGGCTAAGAGCTCTAATTGGGAAAATCCTGACCACGGACTAAGGTAGTGAAAAGCAGTACTTGTGAGAAACCCGCATCTGGTAGAGGGACCATCTCTGTGGAGCGACTTGTAGTTGCTGACCCCCTCATGCAGATAACCCCCAGTCTTGGTAAGGTCCTTTTTTCATAAAGTTGGGGGGAGTGTTGTGACGTATCCAGTACGGTACGGGCGGGTATAGTAAGTACGGATTTTACCCTCACTCTTGCGGAAGTGGGGTATACAAATTGCTTTTCACGGTCTCTTACGATCCAGCACTAGACGAAGCAAGACGTGTCCTCAGGAATAGGTATATCCCAAGCCCTGGCCTGTTTCTACAGTGTAATAGTTATAATTCCACTAGGTTTACTTTAATAATTATGAAACTGAAATTGAAAGTAAAAGTAGAAATTTTGAATGAACCCTTAGTTTTATTTTGTGATACGGCATAGCAGTATCTTTGTTTTCAACACAGATTCTTGTACAGAATGTAAGCGTTGTTTTTTAACAAAACGGTGAACCACGCATTATTTAAAGCAGCATACACCTTGCTAACGAATAAGAGTTAATATATAACATAACTTTATTATATACGCAGTTTAATGTAACGGATGTAAATACGTTTTTGATTGTTGCATTACAATCACTTGTAATTAAAGTAAAATACAACTTGATAAAGATAAACATCGTAATATTCTAATGCTGTACTTTGATCGCATGTTCCACATAAAGAATACACATACTTTTGTATTTTTAAAGAACAATACTGTGTACTTAACACAGCCAATAAATGAATTTTCATTTCAACATGACATGTTATAAATTTCTAACGACACTTTCTAACGACACAAAAGGGTTTGTACTTATTGTCTTGAAATATATGTTAGTATCAGCTCGCAAGGCGCTAATACGAGCTTGACAACGTATTTACCATAAGATATGAGAAAATATTGTTGCAAAAACGAAAAACACCAACAATATTTGTCAACATCAATTTGAGAGCGTGCATTTTTTATTTACAATTGCTGCCCCATGACATTCGTAGTCCTCTTTGCTTATCCACCGAGTGAGCATATCATCAGACGACGCCATTTTTGACCCGCCAATCCATGCTGCGTAATGCTGCTTATCAGGATATTCCAAAACCTTCACCCCATAGCTACAAGGTATAAGCCTATTTAGTTCCATCTGTAGCCTTACTGAGAGTCCTGGAAACAATGTATTTCCCCCGGATAATACAACATTCTGACACACTGATCTTCGTATATCCGGATTAGCCAGATTTAAAGTCCTGCCAACCTGACGATGCAAGCCAGGACAATTGCATCCGAATATTTCCGGTCGAAAAAGACATTCTCCGGCAAACATACGTTCCAAGTTCAGGGATATTTGTTTACCATTTGGTAGATCGAACAGGCGTTCATAAATGTCCATTGATTGAGCTAGCTTCAAGTCTGCACTGAAATCTTCCGAAACAAAGCAAATCGATTCCTTGACAGCCTTAGCAACCGCTATAATGTCATTTCCATCTTTGCATTCACTTTTTTTACTTAGCATTCGCATAACATATTTTGTGACGTCATTTCCAGAATAAAAGGTTTTCGGGATGGTATTTCTGAGTACAACACCGTCGTGGACAACACTTGTGTACGTTGAGGCATGCCCTGACTCAACCACAATCCCGTTGTCGAGTCCTACGCTGAATAAGGACAGAACTGATGTGTCTTTTACGTAAAGTCCCGGAGTTCCAAACGTCTCAAACATGATCTCCGTTAGTTTTTCTCGCAGGTATGCGGGGTTTACGGGAGATTCTGTAATAAGAATAGGATGATCTTTAGGATCCACAGCCAGTCTGTCTTTAAATGTTAATTCCAGCATATCGACCATCGCTTCCCAGTCGGCAATAAGGCCGTGTTCGATAGGGACTTCAAGATGTATATCACAAGGCGAATTGGAATGTTCTGAGCTTGAACTATCGAAGTCTACATCCTCGGCGTCTAGAACCGAGAATAAAGCGTCTGATACATCTGGTGGTAAGGCGCCCTGTAAGAATTCCTTTTCATTAACATATTGCACATAAATGCATACGATAAAAGACGGTAGTCAGCAGAACTATGTGCATCAAAGACGGTAGTCAGCAGAACTGTGTGCATCAAATCCAAGAAAACATTTAGAAGATGCGGCAATTCAATAAAAAATACATTTATTATAACCCCTGTCTAACACATTTAGGTAATTATGTAATACGCGACAGTTTTTATTTTGATTGGGAAAGAAGCATGTGTAGCTGGATCCAATATTTCATCAAATGTTTCGTGTACCTGAAAGTGAATAATTTCCATATAATAAACAGTCCATGTCTGCTTAATGCTTGATCAACATTTAACGCTGAAATATAATCCAAAGTAATTAAAACACACACAATAAAATCGCTAGTCAAATGTCTTATTCACTGTGATTTACTAAAATGTGTCCTACTTTTATCAACTGAATCAAGACGGCCGTGATCACCTCAAATGACTAACCTTTAAACGGGTAAAACTGTACATATTACAGTTGTGAAAAGTTTCAACAAAGGTTCAAATATACGCCACGATGCCCTTACATGATCAGTCAAGCTGTTGACGCATTGATATTGGTTATACACTCCTACTACATTCTCCCAGTAGTCGCTACCTCGGATTCAAGAAGGAAAATCTTCAGTTTCTGGCATTAGTATCTGCACTTAGTATTAGTAAACTAGCTAGTCCAGGAAGGGTGATTTGAAAATATGAAATAAATTTTGTTTTAAAGGGCGAAAAATACAACTAAAAAAAAAATCTGAAAATCCGATTAATTGTGTTAAGACACAATTAAACGAAACCCCAAAATTTGAAAAGGACAAATGAAATGTGTCCATTGTGCACGGTTGCTGAATTAAAATGGACACATACGCTTGTGTTAGATAGACAGCCATAATGTGACTTAATTACCCAAAACAATCGGACGAAAAATGAACAACGGGCTATTCCTATAGAAAAAGTGAAGCAGTAGTTATGGTTTTTGTTCACAGAGCACCCCAAACATAATATCTACCTGTCGATGAAGTTTAAAGTTGATACCTTTATTATTGTTTGCTCCTAACAAAAATTAAATTTACACAACTAATAAAGAACAAAACTTTTAAAAATATGAAAGAACATTTTGTGCACATTCCAATAATTAAATTTGTCTGCTTGTTTAGTTTCAATCTGATACCTACTTTAAAAGCGTGGGGATAATAATCGAAAATATTTTCAATTTAGAACGATGTATATGCTATTGTGAAAAACTAATATACAAAAAATGAAGAACAACGTAACTGGAATAGCCCTATGAGCCAGTATGTTGTCTTTCCTGCAAAAGAGGCAGTCTTTCCCAAGTTGAATTGGACACACCTGTGAAATATTTGTAGGTAATATCATCATCATTATTATCATCATGATCATCATCATTATCATCATCATCATTACTTTCATATTTGTTATCATCTTCGGAAATAAGCAACATCAACTGGTGTTTAAAGCGACTCTTAAGCCAAAAAAAAATAATTATAAGTTTAACTACACCATTCCGTAAAACAGCCATATTTTTCCAAACAATCGAACCATTGTCGATCTCGGTCCAGATATCAGTAGAACACAAAGCGTATATTGACAGGAGTTGAATAGAGTATTTGACACTTACTGTAGTAAATTCAATTTTATGCAAAAACTTATCATCCGGTTTTATTGGTTTATACGTTTTCTTGTTGCTAATTAATTCCTCTTTCAAAAAAAATATAACTTTTAGTATATTTCCGTTGTTATAAATGGATTTATAGCGAGTTAAACACGAGAAATAAACATTTTATGTTTTACCCCCGCGCGTTTAACCTTGTCGATACTTTGTCACGTGACCAGTAGCTGTCGATTAGCGTACATCGAAGCGCCGAGGTTATACATTTTGATGTACCCACTCACGTCTTTTTTCTAATTTTACTTTTATTTCTCGGCCGATTTTGACAAATTATATATCATTAGAAAGCCGACAATTACGATTCTTTCCATAACCTAATAGAGTCGCTAACCCTTTACGGAATGACATCGGGTCTTAAACTAAACAAAAGTAAATGTACTGTGCTACGAGTAGGTAAATTAAAACAAAGTAATGTCCAATATAAAAAAGAAATGAAATTTAATTGGACATCCGATGAAGCCACAACATTAGGAATTACTTTCACAAATAATGAAAAGGATACAGTTCTTAAAAACATACTTCCTAAATTACAGAATTTTAAAAACTGCTTAAAATCATGGCATCACCGTAAACTTACACTTATCGGAAAAAACACAGTATTAAAAACGTTTGCACTTCCTAAATTAATTTATATATAAACAGTTCTCCCAAATCCACCAAGTGATGTTATTAACGATATAAAATCAGCAATATTTAATTTCATATGGGACGGTAAGCCTGATAAAATAAAACGAACTCAGTTAATTCAATCCGTAGAAAATGGAGGTATCCAATTAACGAACATTGACTCATTCTTGAAGGCAATCAAATGCAGCTGGGTTAAAAGATACCTAGATAATACCAATACAAGTAAATGGAAATTATTCTACCAGAAAATCCTAAAAAAATATGGTGACTCCTTACTCTTTGAATGTAACATCAGCAATACTATCTTACATGAAATTGCAAACGAAAACATATTTCTGTCTGATGTTCTATCAGCATGGAGTGATGTCACTCATAACCTATAAACCAAAACCAGCAGTAAAACTATTTTATGGAACAATAAAGACATAACTTCAACCAATAAGACGTTTTTCTATAAAGATTGGTTTGAACGAAGCATTAAATATGTCGACCAATTATATGACTTCAGAATTAAGGATTTTTACTCTTTTGATGATATATGCTACATATACGGAGTACCTTCAAATAATTTCCTGAAGTATTACACACTAATCAAAAGCATACCCATACATATTAAATCTGAAATCAATACAAATAATACACCATGTACTCAAACAAAATTCGTAGAAAACATACTTGGAAGAAAAAACAAAACAAATAAATATTTTACACACTACAAATTAAAAACCCTACAGAAAACTCCAAAACCCAAAATTAATGGCAAGTCCTTTTCGGAGAACATGAACTTAATTGGAAACACATATTTACCATGCCATATAAAGCAACTGTTGAAAGCACACTGAGAAATTTTCAATATAAATACATCCATAGAATTATAGCTACAAATAAATATCTCTTTAAATGCAAATTATCTAATTCAAATCTGTGTGACTTCTGCAGTGAAAACATCGAAACTATAGAACATCTTTTTTGGGAGTGCAAACACATCCAGCCTATTTGGAATCAATTAGCATCTTTTCTTGAACAACAGCAACTAAACGTTAAACTATCTTTCTTAAATGTAAGTTTCGGAATTAACTCATTGAAATTAATAGACTGTAATAATATTTTTAATTTATTCTTATAATGATGAAATATTTTATCTTTATTATGAAGTACAAAAAACAAGTACCAAATTTTAATTGTTTTGTCCATAGTCTTAAACTAAAAATCCAGATTGAGAAAGAAATAGCCCTCAGTAATGACAGATTACAAATCTTTGAACAAAATTGGAATCGGATTAAATTCTCATAATGTTTGTCCACTTATATACATTTCACTCTAATGTTAGTTTATCTTTCTAAAATATATATATATATTTTTTTTCAATCTTATAAGATCATTGTGAATGTACAACAAAACACACAAGTCCAGTATGCTTTCTTCCGACTTTATACAACTCATCATTTTTCATAACTATTCTTCTTTTGTTCTTTTCTTTCCTCTTTAAAAAATATATATATATATTAGCATATCTTGTATAACATGTCTGAATTTATTGCTTTGTACAATCACTATACTATGTTGTATGATCATATACATGTATACATTGTATGTATTAAATTTAAAAAAAGAAAAAAAGAAAGCCTACGTTTCGTAGTTTTTAGATATATAAATATATATGTAGTTTTACTTCTAATTTGGGCAGCCCAGCGAGTTATAACTTTAACTTTTGCAAATATCATACCGTTTTAGAATCTATATTTACGGTAAACATGGTCGTACTTTATACAGATTTGTAGCGTTTATATTTGGAGTTCAGTTTTTAAAACTACATCTTGCTTAGGAGAATAGAATTCTGTATACGATAGAAACAAAAAGTGTTTACAAATGACAGTAAATAAGGAATGAATTTGTACAAAAGTAGCGCGCGGTCATAGCGCTCCGAACGTTTGGAGTTTTAGAATCTAGGTTGACATGTTCGTACTTTATACCGATTTGTAGCGTTTATATTTGGAGTTCAGTTTTAAAAATTACATCTTGCTAAGGAGAATAGAATTCTGTATACGATAGAAAAAAATGGTTTAAAAATGAAAGTAAGTAAGGAATGAAGACGGAAGAAATTATTGCGCGGTCTTAACGCACCGAACTGATGCTACGGTCTTGGCGCTTATGCTTTTGTTTAGATACCGCGTATACCGGCCATTGAATTTCATTTGACATAGTTATTATATTTTTTTATGGAATAAATTGAAATATTTTGTTCTAGAAACATATCAATTAAGCTTATTATTATTGAAGCTTAATAAATTAACGATTACAGCTCTTGTTGATAACACAGACATGGTGTTAATTTTAAGACGAGACAGCGTATATAGCGGACGCTCTTGATATTGTTCAGCTTTGCATACTTCAAATAAAATGGGTTTCAAAACATTCATCGTTTGTTGTTTATTTGCAAAGAGGTTATTATGTATAATTATATGAAAGGTTATTTACCTTAAATTATCAATTAATTAAAATTATTTAAAGATTCTTGAAAATCCCGGCCGAAAAATATCAAGAGGGTCCGCTATATACGCTGTATCGTCTTAAAATTAACACCCTGTCTCTGTTATAAACAAGAGCTGAAATCGTAAATTTATTAAGCTTCATAAATTATTAGCTTTATTGATATGTTTCGTGAACAAAATATTTCAATATATTCCATAAAAAAAATACTCATGACAAAGGAAATTAAATGGCCGGTATATAAACAAAGGCATAATCGCCAAGACCGTATCATCAGTTCTCAGCGTTAGGACCGCCTATACTTTTGTAAAAATTCATTCCTTATTTAATTTCATTTTAAAAACCATTGTTTTCTATCGTATACAGAATTCTAATCTCCTAAGCAAGATGTAATTTTTAAAACTGAACTCCAAATATAAACGCTATAAATCGGTATTAAGTACGAACATGTAAACCGTAAATCTAGATTCTAAAACGGTGTGATATTTGCAACAGTAAAAGTTATAACTCGCCGGGCTGCCCAAATCAGAAGAAAAACATAATATACATTTATATATCTGAAAACTACGTTACGTAGGCTTTCTAATGATATATAATTTGTCACAATCGGCCGAGAAATGAAAGTATAATTTAAAACAAGGGCTGTTTGTAAAACATGCATGCCCCCATATGGGCTGTCAGTTGTAGTGGCAGCCATTGTGTGATTACGTTTTTTTGTCACTGTGACCTTGACCTTTGACCAAGTGACCTGAAAATCAATAGGGGTCATCTGCCAGTCATGATCAATGTACCTATGCAGTTTCATGATCCTAGGCGTAAGCACTCTTGAGTTATCATCCGGAAACCATTTTAGTCTTTCGAGTCACTGTGACCTTGACCTTTGACCTAGTGACCTGAAAATCAATAGGGGTCATCTGCCAGTCATGATCAATGTCCCTATGAAGTTTCATGATCCTAGGCGTAAGAATTCTTGAGTTATCATCCGGAAACCATTTTACTGTTTCAAGTCCCTGTGACCTTGACCTTTGACCTAGTGACCTGAAAATCAATAGGGGTCATCTGCCAGTTTCATGATCCTTGGCGTTAGTATTGTTGCGTTATCATCCGGAAACCATTTTACTATTTCGAGTCACTGTGGCCTTGACCTTTGACCTAGTGATCTGAAAATCAATAGGGGTCATCTGCCAGTCATGATCAATGTACCTATGAAGTTTCATGATCCTAGGCGTAAGCGTTCTTGAGTTATAATCCGGAAACCATCTGGTGGGGACGGAGACCCCACGACACCAGTACATAATATAATCTGCAAATGTGGTCCTAAACTGCATCCAAGAACGAGTCACTGTGACCTTGACCTTTGACCTAGTGACCTCAAAATCAATAGGGGTCATCTGCCAGTCATGATCAATGTACCTATGAAGTTTTATGATCTTAGGCGTAAGCGTTCTTGAGTTATCATCCGGAAACCATCTCGTGGACGGACGGACATGCGGACATACGGACGGACGGACCGACATGTGCAAAACAATATACCCCCTCTTCTTCGAAGGGGGCATAAAAAGACGTGAGTGGGTACATCAAAATGTATAACCTCGGCGCTTCGATGTACGCTAATCGATAGCTACCGGTCACGTGACAAAGTATCGACAAGCTATTTGCCGATACGGTCCCGTTTCATATCCGTCTCATCTAGAGTCCGTGAGTAGAACAAAGGTTTCAAGATGATTTGACAACAACAGTGTATTCAATTGGTTTAAATGAGGCCATTCAAGGCAAATATACCGCCCCTAACAGCCATGCTTTTCAGGCGAAGGCCCCCATTTTTCAAGTTTTTCAAGACATCTTTTGAAAAAAAATATTGTTCTGCGTATGTTTCATGAAGATTGGACTATAAAAACTGTGACTCATAGAGTGTTCACAAGGTTTTACTTAAGCCATATATTAAGAAAATTGTATCGCCCTCTGGTGGACATGTTTTGCAATTGACTGGAACCATTTTTATCTCGGCCAATATATCATTAAAACAAGGGTCTGGGCAAGTTTAGTGGAGTTTGATTAACAAATTTGACTTATAGATTGTTCATTATGATGCACTTTATAAATATGAGAAAAACTAAACCAGACCCTGGCGGCAATCTTTTTCAACGTACCGCAGCCATTTTAAAAAGTTTGTATAAGATATCTTTAAAACAATTGTTCTCAGAAAGTTTCATAAATTGACAAATATATGACTTATACAGTGTAAAATCGCGTTTTCATTCTTTTGACCTATTTACATAGTTTCCGACACAACGATTTCCGACACAACGAGACCCAGTTTCGAACTCAGCCGAATTATGATTGAGGCCAAAGAACAAACTTAATGAAGATTTTAAAATAAATGTGGCCTCTAGACGACGCGTTACAGACAAACAATACTCACAATTTAAACAAATGAACTTTAATTAACCTGAACCGCTAAAAAAACAATAAAGAAAAATTTGCAACTCCAATAACAAACAAGGGCTGTTTGTAAAACGTGCATGCCCCCATATGGGCTGTCAGTTGTAGTGGCAGCCATTGTGTGAATACGTTTTTTTGTCACTGTGACCTTGCCCTTTGACCTAGTGACCTGAAAATCAATAGCGGTCATCTGCGAGTCATGATCAATGTTCCTATGAAGTTTCATGATCCTAAGCCTAATTATTCTTGAGTTATCATCAGGAAACAATTTTACGGTTTCGAGTCACTGTGACCTTGACCTTTGACCTAGTAACCTGAAAATTAGTAGAGGTCATATGCCAGTCATGATCAATGTACCTATGCAGTTTCATGATCCTAGGCGTAAGCATTCTTGAGTTATCATCCTGAAACCATTTTACTATTTCAAGTCACTGTGACCTTGATCTTTGACCTAGTGACCTGAAAATCAATAGGGGTCATCTGTCAGTCATCTCATGATCAATGTTCCTATGAAATTGCATGATCCTAGGCGTTAGCATTATTGAGTTATCATCCGGAAACGATTTTACTGTTTCGAGTCACTGTGACCTTGACCTTTGACCTAGTGACCTGAAAATCAATAAGGGTCATCTGCCAGTCATGATCAATGTTCCTATGAAGTTTCCTCATCCTAGGCGTAAGCATTCTTGAGTTACCATCCGAAAACCATTTAACTCATTCGAGTCACTGTGACCTTGACCTTTGACCTAGTGACCTGAAAATCAATAGGGGTCATCTGCCAATCATGATCAATGTAGCTATGAAGTTTCATGATCCTATTCGTAAGCGTTCTTGAGTTATCATCCGGAAACCATCTGGTGGACGGACCGACCGACCGACATGTGCAAAACAATATACCCCCTCTTCTTCGAAGGGGGCATAATTATTATCACAAATTCAACAAGGCTATGAACGCTTAAGACTTACGAAATGTGTGCCTCGTATGGCGAAAAGAAAGACACAATTAGCAAACCTGTAAGCGCAAACGGCATACCATACGCTAATAACAAATACTCACAAATTTAACAAATCCACGCAAGCCAATCTAGAACGTAGTACGTATGACGAAAAATAAAACACGCCGCTTACAGACCCGCTGCTAACTTACCTTGCACACGAGGCTCGGGCACACCACCGAGGGAAAATCTTCGCCCGCAAAACCAGCCTTCAGAGTGTCCGAACCCGGATCTAACACAACTGCCCGCGATAAGTCCCTCATCATGTCTGAATCAAGGGGATAAGGTTATGGTCGTGGGGACGTGTTTGCTGAGGTAAAGTGCGAGCTGTCATCGAACCTGAAGTGAACAGTTTGTAGTGTTTTGTAATGCCATGTTATTTTTGTTCTTGTGTTTGTAAATAAAGAAATAATTATTGTTATTTCTATTATTATTATAAATAATATTAATATTGCAATTATTATTATTACCATTATTATTATTATCATTATTATTATTATTGTTATTATTATAATTATAACAAAACGAAGAAGAAGACGGAGAAGCCCGATTATAGTTATCATAAAATAAGTATTGATAATGAAGATAATGAAAATAATTATAAAATAAACATTAATAACGCTAGTGATCAAGATGATACATGACATTGATGCTGACGATTATAATTATGTTGATAATATTCTGCTGCTGTTGTCGTTGCTGTTGATGATTATGACGATATTTAAGCAACGACGCCCACAATCACCATGAAGTAAAACTCCCTTGGCAACACAAAACAAACATGTAACGGAAATAAATTCCATTCAATTGCAGTAAAAAAATGCTTATCTCAAGGAGTCAATATTAACCAATACGAAAACCACATGACAACACCTGGAGGATCTTAATAATCCATGTGAACGCTTGTTATATTCTGTACATAGCTAAAACAGTATATCGTGCTGATTCCACATATAAACTGTTTGATTTCCAGCCTTCGTACGACTTCCGAAGTCCACGACTTACAGTCTCTGATTTGTATTTTATATTTTGAAACGACAGAAGCGTAAACTAGACTTAACTTGTTTTCTACCGGCAAGAATGAAGCCAAGAAAAATCAAGAAATCTGTAAAAGAAGTTTCGAATCGATTGAACTCATTTTGTGGTAAACTAGTATCTAGATCAACAGACCAGAGATATAATTATTTTCATAATATTTAACATAATAATACAATAGCAATAAAAGTGCAAATCGGGTGCCAACGCTCGGCTGCGGTCGCAGTTTTGAATAAATGAAATATTGTCAGAATTTGTTTAGAGGTCACAGTGACCTTGACTTTGGACCTAGTGACCCAAAAATGGGTGTGGCGTCTAGAACTCATCAAGGTGCATCTACATGTGAAGTTTCAAAGTTGTATGTGAAAACAAAGGACTTTCATTTTAGAGACAAATGTCAAGGTTTTAGAACGACGCGGACGGCAGACGCCGGACGGCGGACGACGAGCTGGCTATGACAATACCTCGGGTTTTCTCCGAAAACAGCCGAGCTTAAAAGGATACGTGTTTTGTACTTATTTTACTTCATTTGTTTCCCAAAACACGACAAGCAGAGCATTTAAATCTTAATAATACATGGCATAAGTTTAGATCAGATTAATAACGAAGCTCAGTTTTATTGACGATGCTGCTTCAGCGAAGCAGCTCGTCTTAGTTATCATACCAGGCTTGGCGAACTTGCCGGTCCGCCAAATCAAATCAAATCAAGTTTTATTTTAAGTCGGTACATGTATAACAAAGAAACATTAGCTATGAATAGCTATTAACCGACATTTACAATAATAACAATAAATGACATGAATATATAAAACAAACATCATCATTAAATGATACATTATCAATCATATCGACTATTAAGACATGTGGTATTTAAAAACAAATATATTCATACAAAGACAAACTTAAAAGCACTGGCAGACTACAAACATCACAAATATAATTGGAAGAAATAATAAGTTAAATTATAATGTATGTCGAAGTTGCTGATCTTGACCTATGTCTAAAAACTGCAATAAAATGGGATACATAAGAAATTGAAAAAGGAAAATAAGCATAAAAGTGCGACAAGTACTTTTGTACCTGATCGGCAGATTTCCATTTGGTCCGGCAGGTTTAACAAGAATGTCAGTCCTGGCGACCGGCAAAATGTGAAATGAATGCAAACAAATAATATATTTTTTTCAAAGTTGAAAATTCGAAGAGCAAACCCCTTTCTACATCATGAAAATGAAATCGCTCATTGTTTTGATGTTTGCAATAAGTTTGTTACTTACAATTAGCAAATCCAACTGGTTACACAACACCTATTTCAAACACAGTCGCAAAATCGGCAACTGCGTTCCAACAAAAAAGATCTTGATAGCTTTGACATGTTTTTCAAGTCGATATAAAGGACATTAAAATATGAATTTCTTCATGAAGCATGGCTTTGAAAAGGTTGTTTATTAAATATATACCATATTTTAGTGATTTCCTTATAACATGCACTTGACATAGGTCTCCACAAATGTTATCATTTTACATTGTAGAAGTTAGTGTCCGTTAACCGCTTTTTTATGTTCGATACTTCTTCTTACTTTAGTTTACGTTGTTATAATCACTAATTTCGAAAAGGAGATTGATAAACTGTGTGACACTGAAGAAGATATGGAAATTGAAGAAGATAGTCCGGACTATCAAGACGAATTGATTAATACAGAAAAACTGTTATCTGATTAGGATAAAGCACTGGCAGTGCAGGCTTGTTGAGCTAAAATAAAGGGTTAATGTTAATGTACATAGTTGTGTTGTTTTTTTTCGGTCCGGCTAAATTTTCTCCGTACCGGCACATTTTCTGAAATGCCTGTTCGGATGACCGGCAGATATTTTTCCAATTTCGCCAAGTCTGTCATACTATGAAAAAATCTTCGCAATGGCGACCTATGTAAAAGACCGAGCCAGTCCGATTGAGTTAGCTAAATTTTCTCAATCGGCATACTTTGCTGATTATCATTGATAAGGGTAAAGGCAGCTTTGTTCCCGTCCTTTTTCAAATTTATCGAGAGGTTCGGGGCAGGAACCAGACACGAAACTGCCAGGTGGTACTACAAACGCTGTGACGCTCGGAAAATGTAGTTATTTTTAGATTTGATCGAGAATGTAACCCTTCCCCCAGTTTCGCTGAATGGGTCAAGTTCCCCACGGATACTACTTCACCGTTCCACCCCCCCCCCCAAAAAAAATAATTCGTACCCAATTTTTTCGTACCCAATTTTGTTGTACCCATATTTTTTTCTTACCCAAATTTGTGTTCGTACCCAATTATGTATGTTTTGTACCCACCTTTTTTTCGTACCCAATTTTTTGTTCGTACCCGATTTTGTTGGTTGGCATATTTTTTTCGTACCCAAAATTTTCATACCGAATTATTTGTTCGTACCCACATACACAATTGTGGTGATGTAGATAAACTTAAATTTATGCTTTTATAACCATCCTTTTTAAAAGCATCGTCACATCAGTACCAGAGGCGTATTTAGGTGGGGGGCTATGGTGCTAAAGCCCCCCCCAGCTGGCTGGCTAGATACGATTTAAAAAAAAATGAACCCCTTACAGTTTCAATCCACTTGTGTATTTCCTGCCATTTGCCCCTAATTAGGCCATAAACAGCTGTCGATTTGTGTTATTAGCCCCCAGGCATGTGTACAGACGATCTAACCTTTGCCAGCTAAACTGCACGCTTCATTGACCGTAAGTAAAAAACTGCGCTATTTGATAGGCTAAAAGAGATACATTCAACAGAACAGAACAGAACTTTATTTTCACCCACGTATATAAGAAATACAATATTGGCAATATAACAAAGTACAATATTAAGTACAATATTTAGACTTCCTATATTTTTTACAACAACAACACATGTTATACAGTGAGACAGAGAGTGGGGGTATGAACGGTAGAATGAATATATATACCGGTATAGAAGATATTGAATTTGTAGAATGAAGCAACACCAATACTCATACATAGTTGTTATTGCCAACTAATGAAATTCATCGATACATTTAGCTATAGGTAAATGTTTACAAATGGCTGCTGCATGGGGCTTCACTTATGAAAAACAATATTTCCATTTGTAGCAATTAAAGAGTTTAGACGAACGCATTGGACAATCATCATTATATTTTCGGTAAGTTTCTATGATGAATATAAATAGGTAAATGTTTACAAATGGCTGCTACATGAGACTTGTGAAAAACAATATTTCTATGTGTAGCAATTAAAGAGTTTAGTCGAATGCAATGGACAATCATCGTTAATTTTTCGGTAAGTTTATTTGATGAATATATTTCGTATAAGCTCTTGAGAGTGATAATCCTTTTGAGTAACAAGTTATTGCCAGTGAAATTCAACAGCACACTTAATGAATGGCAATATATTTTTTATACAAATTGCGCTAATTGCTTTGATGTTCATCCATAGTTTTTGAAATTAAAAAGGACTCAAAAATGAAGAACTACTTTGCTAGTATGAAACTTAATCATTTAAATAGGAGGTCCACCCATCTAACACTGTTAAAAATGTCTGGATAAAGATTATGTCTCCCACCACTTTAGTGGTTTGAGAAATATTTGAATTACCCTGTGTGTCTGTCTGTCTGTCTGTGTGTCTGTTACACTTGATGTCTGAACTCAAGTTCTTGTTTGTTTTACATGCACTTTTAGCATGCAAAATGCTGATTAGATAGCAGGAAAATTGCATCATTTCAATGTGCGATTTCAATTTTTTTTCGACGACGACAGGGGGCACCCCTCCCGCACCCTCCCCACTTGAGCCCCCCCTTTCAAACATTTCTGGATACGCCTCTGAGTACTGTCAGTACTTTGATTTGAAGTGCATTCTGGTACTATTTTCGATACAGTTTCGTTCTGAATACGCATGGATTATGGTCCGTTTTCTCACCAGTCAAAATCTTATTTCGCGGGGGCTGATAGAGAATACTAGGTTAGCGTTGAATAGAGAGAAGTAAATGTTGCGAGGCTTAGAACGCGGGAAGCGCGAGTCTTAGTGAGCGCTTTCGGTGTTCGAGCCGAGCAACATAACCTTCTCTCTTTTCAACTTTAATGCTAGTATTATATTTAACCCATCGCATTTTTACTAAACAAGAAAAATTACAAACAAACGTGGCATGTTTGGAAACTTCAAAAACAATGAAACACAGCGAACGATTGTTTGTTTATTTACGACGTCATTTGTACGTGCACGCGACATGTTTATTCAACAAGGTGAGACAGAGGCTAGTCTATTTCATGGGGTGTTATACCGTCAATGTCGCGGTGAAGATGGGATAAAATGCTTTATTTATATCCGCGACAAGTTTAGAAGATTACTTGATTATGTGTTTCAAGATGTGAAGAGCATGGTTCTGTATTTTTTACACGAAAAGCGGAATTTTTCATTCATCATAATGATCTAATTTCAAATTGGAAGGCGAAAAGTCTAGTGGTGTGATACTCGACAAACTAAATTTAATTTTGAGGGGTCGCAACCAAACATTTAAACGTTTATCGATAATTTATATATTTTTGTTTAAATTGTTCGTGAATATTGAATTGTTTACCTGTAAACATATTTTTTTTCAAATGTGCCCATTTCTATTTTTACTTGAAGATTCATTTAAATTGCCCAACAAACAAGTGATCAAATGATAAATACAAATTTTAGTAATTGAAATGTAATACCGTATTAAACGCCAATATACCTCTTTAACGGGAAGTATCATTCAAATAATGTGCATATAGTGTAATAAGTTCACTCAAAGAAACACGACCGCGTTATAATAGTTTAACGACCCGTAAAATAACCCCGTTTTTACGAAGTCAGGTCAGATGATAAAGAATGCAATTTAAATATGGGCCGTGCTCTGTGAAAAAGGGGTTTAATGCATGTACGTAAAGTGTCGCCCCAGATTTGCCTGTGCAGTGCGCACATGCTAATCAGGGACGACACTTTACGCCTAAATTTGTTTTTTGCTAACAAGAGACTTTCTTGAATCTAGTCTTATTTATAAGACGCGCAAAAAGTTAGAGATACTTTTTATATGGGCTAAATTCGCTCCAAATATTACCAATATAAAAAATAGCTTTATAGTTTAGAACGTCAACAAGTTGGACTATCTTGAATCGAAACATCATACAAGCGGAAAGCGTCGTCCCTGATAATCCTGTGCGGTCTGCACAGGCTAATCTGGGACGACACTTTACGCACACGAATTAAACGTCTTTTTCACAGAGCACGGCCCATATATTTTGACAGGCATTATGAAAACCAATGTCACACAATTAAATAAGCATACTTACTCATCATGCATATCAAACCATACATAGTGTACATGTTTCAATATTCAGAATTACCTTTCTCCAATAAAAAATTGTCCTCCGCTTGTGCGCTATCGAATATTTATACCCGTTTTTGAATTTAAACGTAATGCGTAGCTGACGTTCTGCTTTCCGAAAGAACACACAGTTGTGCAGATAAACTGCTTCTTATGTACACGAATATTGACCTAGCATGTACATTGTACATACACGTCTGACCTAGCATGTACATTGTACATAAACTTTTAAATCCGGGTTAGGAAGAATGCCTTAATTCTTAAACAGTCGTATAATATACAGCAAATAAAGGCTGGATAGTATACAGCCCCAAACCTTGCATTAAATCAGGTCATCCATTTTATAATTAGAGCAAGTTGTTTTAAAACTAGATCTACTCCTATATTTAGAACTTAATTTAATTTTAGCCTAAAGAATTCACATTTTATATCTAAGTCTTCCAAGAACATTTGAAGATCGATGTGCATAAAGCCTGCAAAATCTGCATTTACTAGCAAAGGGATGAAAGCCTTAAATGATTGTTGCGAAAGTAAAGATACCGCGATAATCCATGTAATCTATACGGACTACTGCAGTATGGCTATGTCTTATGACAATTTGATATATAAATCAAGTTTCGATATTATTACTTTCAACCTATACAAGTTGCGTACTTTCATTAAGTCTTAAACAGTTGCATAAAGCAATAACAACAAAGGCTACATTGATAGCCGCCGAAGTTGGATAAAAAGAATGAACACTTACTTCAAATCAAAATCCTTATCTCCGCATAAAAAACAATAGTCTTTACTCTATTTTTTTCATACAGGAAATAGTGTTGACTGTCTAAAAATAACTTTAAGGTGAGAATACACTAATTTGAGTTCTACTTTCGATTTGTGTGCTCGTGTTTTAAATACCTTTCATGTACAATTCATGAATACTTGGTTACATAATATTGTTCTAGGAATGGATTTAAAATAATTAAATTTTAGTAACGGTATTTGTTTATGAATACGTTTACATTAAATCTTCTTTTAAACTTCATCCGTGATTTCATACCTGTGTGCTTACATACATCTCGGGTTGATTTCAAACCGAGGCTATGCAGTACACGTTTTTTTGCTGAGGTGTGCATTTCATCCCCAGACATCGCCGTTCTATTTATAAACGTACATCACATCCAGTCGATCATATAGCGTGTATAGATTCTCTTTAACACGTTGTTATATGCTGAAGAGGAAAGCTGAACAATTATGGACAACAACGCAATAAATAGATCAAAGGAAACACGTGCTTTGAAACCTGAATCGAAAACGCGACAGTATAATATTGGTGGAAATTGTAACTGCTGTGTACCTCAATGTGGAAAAAGTTCTAGACAGTATTCTCTGCACTTTCACCGCTTACCGTCGGATCCACAACTTAGAGAGAGGTGGATAGCAAACATTACTAGACATGGCGAATACCCTGTCAAGGTAATATACTTTTTGTGAATGCGTGTTTCATGCATTCGTCATTGTAATTAAACGTGATATTATATGAGTCGTGTTCTGAGAAAACTGGGCATAATGCATGTGCGTTAAGTGTAGTCCCTGATTAGCCTGTGCAGTCAGCTAATCAGGGACGACACTTTACGCTTTTATGACATTTTTCGTTTAAATGAAAAGGTCTCTTCTTAGCAAAAATCCAATTTAGGCGGAAAGTGTCGTGCCTGATTAGTCTGTGCGGACTGCACAGGCTAATCTGGGACGACACTACGCACATGCATTAAGCCCAGTTTTCTCAGAACGCAACTCATATGTTAAATTTAGTTTCCTATTGGATTTGCATGAGCGAATGAGATTTGATCGGGGTTTGTGTAACCTTTGTATAACATAAACAACTTCACAATTGTATTATACTTCGCAAATGAAGTTTGAAAGGAGATATATTACACATTTTATTGGTCGTTCAGTTCGCACAAAATGTTTTAAGTTTGGAAAAAGAACTACTTAAACATTTCCAGCGATTTAATTCAAACAGGAAATATGTCATCATCATAAAGTAAAAATCTGCAAACCAGTGAACCAAATATTTCTGATTTATTTCCCCATTGCTAACAAAGCGGTTCGGGGGTATGGGTCATGACAGTGGTAAAGCTATAAACATACTGCACATATGACTTCATTTTGGAGGTCATTTTGCTTGCTTGTGAAATGTATAATTAGCTTAATTAAATAATCAAAGTATGCAAACGAACGCGCAGAGAACACATGAATATGCCTTAGACATGTCAGTGTATTTAATTGCCTCACACGCAAGCTTTTCAAATGATGCAAAAGAAGAAAATCTTTGGAAGCTCATAGTTGTAAGTTTTTTATGCATTTGCTTTCAAGTTGGTGCAAAAAAAATGTAAACGCGTAGTTTTGTTTTCGGGAGATTTGTTGATTTTCAAATTTCAGTTCAAGTCCATTTCCGTCGTCTGCTCCCGCCACTTCCTGCCACGTGACTATTCCAGCTGGACCCCCGTGAGGAAGAGACTCCAGAAGGGCGCGGTACCAACAGTGTTTGAAGACATTGTCTCTTTAGGATTGGAAGTGAAGTCAGCGCATGACAATCTTGAGAGGTATATTTGATCAATCGCCGAAAATCTTCCACCTTAGGTTTCTCAGCGTATTTCATACTAATCACACACACTTATATTGTTAGCTAGCCGATTTATTATACCCCCACAAACGAAGTTAATGGGGTATATAGGAGTGAGCTTGTCGGTGGGTGTTTCGGTCTGTCGGTCTGTCTGTCTGTCTGTCCGTATTAAGTGTCCGCTCTCTAATTCAAGTTGTGTTCATCCAATCTTCACCAAACTTGGTCAGATGTTGTATCTAGATGATGTCTAGGTCAAGTTCGAATATGGGTCATGTCGGGTCAAAAGCTAGGCCACGGGGTCACCTTGTGCTTTTTTTAACAGTAAGCATGGTGTCCGCTCTCTAATTCAAGTAGTTTTTATCCGATCTTCACCAAACTTGGTCAGAAGTTTTATCTCAATGAGCTTAAGGCCAAGTTCGAACATGGGCCATGCCAGATCAAAAACTAGGTCACGGGGTCACTTAGTACTTTTTACACATACAGCATGGTGGCCGCTCTCTAATTCAAGTAGTTTACATCAGATCTTCACCACACTTGGTCGAAAGTTGTATCTAGATGATGTGTAAACAAGTTCGAAAATGGGCTATGCCGGGTCAAAAACTAGGTCACGGGGTCACTTAGTGCGTTTTAAATATTGAGAATGGTGTCTAGTGCTTTTTGTGACGACAACCTGCAAACTATTCTGTGTCAATGCGGCATGTGGGGTTATTCGTCACGTCTGTGACAAAGCTCTATTTTTGGAATTGATATGAGAACTACGGGTATATTATTTGGCTTTGCGGGGATCAGAATCGGGGCGCTTTTTGACGCTGTTTAAGTCGTTTTTTGACAACAAATAACTCGTCTTTTGGCTATTTGAATTAAAGTGATTTTTTTCTAGCTTAAATGTGCTTTAATATTATAATATTTAATATGAGTTGCTGTTATGGGTTATAACGAACGTTTTCAAAGAATTACAGAAAAACTGTTCTTTTTTATTTCAGTCAAAACATTACAACCAATTCCTCCGTTGACAAATTAACACATCAACGGGAAGTGAAATATTTCCAGAACTATAAATTGATTGCCGAAAATGACATGTGCCACACCTTCGAAACGTCACATCCGGTTTTGAGCAAACGAGATGACAATGAATCGACTGGAAGCCTTAGGAACAAAAAGAAGAAACACACGTCAGTATCAAATGAAGACACATCGATGTTTTATCTGCATAGGAAGATTGAATCAAGAATCCTTAAACGGAAACGTCTTGAAACCCACGTGTCGAACATTTGGAGCAAGAAAAAGTCGTGTTGCTGACATTGAAGGTGAAATTCAATTTACTCTGCCTTTCTATAAATAGAGACGCATGTTCAATCATGTAGGGAAGTCTACGTTGTTGTTAGATGCTCTGCTTTTTAACAGTATTCAATTTATGTGATATCAGTTTCACATCTGTACACATGTTTTCGGCACGTTAATAAAATGAGTTTCTTTTTCACCTCATGTCCGAAGCCTCTTTGCACGTGTTGTATCAGGGCTTAAAGAAATTGTTACAAGAAAGAGACTGTGGAAGTTTTTATACCATAGCACATGCCTTATATGTTATTTGTCCTCTTCATTTATAATGAAAAGTAGTCTTGTGAATATATGGCGAACTCGGCTCGCTTCTATGAATGTATCACGCTACAACAGTCTTTGTTAAATTATTTTAATAATTACTGCGCGCACTGAAAATGCACATCTTACAGCATAGGTAGGTGGAAATATAACCGTCTACCGTTTTTGTATAAATGCAGTTCCTTCGAGAGAGTGTTGCTTCAATACATCTAAGCATTTGTATCGGCTGAAACCAGTTTCTGTAGGAAATGTAGAGCTTGTGAACATTTGAACAGCTCCTTAAATAAACTGGAAGTTTTATGTGTACAAAAACTAAATTGCGCAATATGTAAGTTCATGTAAATTAAAGATCGGTTTATTCAGACGTATTTACTAGCAAAACACTACATACAGTAGCTTATATGCGTACTATATTGATATCGATCCTACAAGTTCATATGTCAATCTATGACAATCACCGTGGCTATGATTCTCGTTATTTAATCGTATTTTAGTTTAAAATCACACTTAACTTGACTACGTTATGCAGTGTTGAAAGAGCGTGTATATAATACTCATTCTGTAGTTTAAAACATGCGAATCGGCTAAATATATTTGTGTTCTGAATACAAATTAAACATTTTGATACAGCGTTGATCCGCTTCAATTCACTGTTTCGATTTGAATGCCAACTTATATTAATTGGCAAATATGTTAACTTGCATTTTAGATACCAATGTCAAAATAAAATACACCCTGATAGCCTAGAGATCAGTAGCTTACCGGTCAGTGTCTCGCCCGACTGTGCGATATATTTATTCGGTATTCATTCTTACGTGAAACTCACAGCAGATATTTTATCTAAACACAAAGAACAACATTAATCAGACGTTCTATAAACGCTGCAATAGGGAGTTGGGAAACACAATATAATATGTTTTAATAACAAAACAGTCCCAAAGATGTGTTTAACTCGAAATAATTGTCGCACTTACTTGGATTTCGGGGGAAAATATCTACTCGTGATGCGAGGCTTCTAAAGAAACATCTTTGCAAAGCGTCAAAATCTTCTACCTATCACATGACCAGCGTCGTAGCCACGCTGAGGCACACCGAGGCAGTTTTGCAGAGCAATGTCGAGATTACAAGGAAAAAAGGAAAATGTATGTCAAAGAATAAAATATATTTAAGAAATTGAGACAATTTAATTAGGTTAAGACCCTATGATATTAACAAACAAATTTTATCATTGAGTGCGATTGGTTCATGTTGAGGCAGATAATTATTTCAATTTAATAACTTCAATTGATGCCAAAATGGCTCAGCAAAATGATTTGGAAAATCCGTATATTAAACAAAGCGTCGCACTGTACACGTCGAGGCTATAATCATGGTGGTCATTTGAACGTATCGAGCAAG